>NW_015505914.1:280694-300974 GCF_001515645.1 Sinocyclocheilus grahami | reverse complement strand
GTCTTTGCTTCTGACCTTCGATGATCCAGTTCAACCGTACTAATAAGCAAAAATTTCTTTTTTTTTTTTCTTTTTTTAGTCTTTGTTTATTGCTGAAGTGTGTTGAAATGTCTTTTTCTGCATTCTGTACGGACGTAAATTTAATTTCCCTTCAGCCTGAGGCTTATTCATTTCACTTTTGGTGTGAAAAGGCTTTTATATTTGCCAAAATATAACTTTTTTATTTTAAAAACAAACAAGCAATCCCTGTCCAGATTTTAAAAGTAACGCAAAAGAAACGTAACGTATTACTTTCCATAAAAAGTAACTAAGTAACGTAATTAGTTACTTTTTTATGGAGTAACGCAATATTGTAATGCATTACTTTTAAAAGTAACTTTCCCCAACACTGCTATTAAAGTAGGCTACCTACATACATTCCCTTTGACCAGTCAGCAGAGCATGTCTACAGCCAGCACAGGATTAGCATTTTATTACAATATCTCATCACACGTCGACACACAAGTTCACCTTCACTTACTGTACACTCTTGGCTGAAATTCATACAGGTTTTTGGCAAGACGTAAACTCTTAGGCCTGCTGCCATGTAAAATCACCCGCAGATGTACAGAGGGATTCACTGTTGAGTTCAGCCTGTGCCCTTCGGGCGAATGGAAATGTGTGGAAGGTGACGGTTCGGTTTTATGTTTTCTATGACTAATCGGAATCTAACACAGCTTTGCAATTATTGGAAGAGTTTCACATAGGTCTATTGTTGCGCTATCAACTATTTCTGATTAAACTGCCTTTAAACAAAACACAAAAACGACTGTGGTTGATTGCTTTAGATGTCGATCAAACAGGCTTTTTCTGATTAAGTAGTTGTTTCTGGGACAGAATAAAAAAAGTGTGTCAAAAATCTGTGTATGCAAGACTTGTGTCTGTTTAGCTGGCTCACACTCTGAGCATCATGTGAAATGACTCATTCTTTTTGATTCTTGTTTACCTTTTGCGATCTGTTTCTTATAATCGATTTACTTTTTTTTGCAGTGGGATTAAAGCCTGTCAGTGTTGGCAACAATTGAAACACAGGAAAAGGAACACCTTCTGAACAGATTGTGAGTCTCAGAGCGAAAGACCTGATCATGTGTGAAGGTCTGTGCAGTGCATGAACAGAAGACCTTAAACCCTGTAATAAGTTTGGCATGTTTTCACTGCTGACAGACTGCTTATGATTTAAATATAAAAACAAGTCCTGTGTCATCTAACGCTGGGTGTACTCTGGGTGTTTTTACGATGTTACTTGTCAAAATGTTCATGACTAGTGAGATCTTGAGCAAAAGTCAGATTTTATGGCAGTGTGTATGATGTAAGGCTTTCATGATTGACAGCACCGACTTGGCTTTCTGACGTCCTCTCTCTGACATGCAAAACTGAAATATAACGGCACAAACTCAAGCAAGCACTTGTGCTGGAACTATTTTGAGTGTCTGGAGTCTGTCATGACTGGGTGAATAAGAGAGAATTCTACATTCTTCAGAGCAAATATGGAGTATATTTAATCAAAAATCCATTCAATTTATGGTAAAAAGCTGTGGTTTTTTTAAGTTTTACAGATTGAACTTAAATTTACAGTAAAAAAAGTTATTTCATTAAGTGAAATCGGTAACACTTTACAATAAGGTTCATTAGTTAACATTAGTTAACTACTTTAGTTAACATGAACTAAGCATGAACAATACTTCTACAGCATTTATTAATCTTAGTTAATGTTCATTTCAACATTTACTACTGCATTATTAACATCAAAAGTTGTGCTTGTTAACTTTAATGCGCTGTGAATTAACATGAACTAACTATGAACAACTGTATTTTCATTAACTAACATTAACAAAGATTAATAAATACTGTAATGTATTTTTCATTGTTTGTTCATGTTAGTTAATACCGTACATTAACTAACATTAACTAATGGAACCTTATTGTAAAGTGTTACCGTGAAATCATATTCATATACCAAATTATTAAAATCTGTTTTCTAGAAGGTGTACAGTGTCATACATACAAATAAATGTTCTTTTTCACTTACAAAAATAAAACTGTATTTTACTGTAAAATTGCATAAAATGTCCCATTAGATCTATTACAGTATTTCACATTCACATTTAACAGTCTTTTACTGTTAAATTACAATCATTTTTAATGTACAATGGGAAAGTCCAACTAAATATTAAGACTTAACTGTTGTAGCAAAAGTTATCCTGCAAGACAATGAAACACTGTCAGGACTGAGTTTCATCATCATTAATTGAAGGCAATTAATCGGTGAGCATGTGAACCTTAAACAACCTTAAATTTGTCTCACAACTTCACCCAAAACCTGGCCTTAATTTGCTTGCTTCTGTATAATGACTTGATCGTCCACTCTTGATTTCTCCTGCAGTGATCTAATGCTGCACAAAAACAGCAGCTCATTGTGTCATGCTTAAATAGTTTATCGTAGACAACTTCTCACCAAGTTAAATTAAAGTCTTACCACAATAGACGTGACCTTTTCCCAGACCTTGAGGGTTGTGGTGATGAGCGATTATGGTTGTTTGGCTTCTGTTGAGGATGCTTCTTTGAGTTGGTCTTGCAGAAAGAGTCTGTGGAGACCGCAGCATATTTGAAGCAAAATGACTTGTCCTAACAACAATGCAAACTGTATGAGCATGCAAATTGTAGTCTGGTTTAACACTAAGAAGAGCAGGGCAATTTGAAATGAGCATATGATGATTATTATCATTTATTATTGTTCATGTGTAGGGGAGTGTGGGGTAAGCTGTGCCAGTGCCTCAGCTAATATGCTTCCAACAGGCCACAATCATGAAAAACTCAAAAATATTAGGAAATTTTACATTTGTCAAGGCCTAGAGAAGTAATGGGAATTCATAAAGTATGGAAAATGCATTATTTATTAAACTTATTCATATTTTTATTTGAAATGTAAATCTTTCACATATTACACCATAATACAGCTTTGCATGACGCAGAGGATGATTTCAGTTGATAATAAATATCGAGCATCAGACATTTCAACCTACAACATCCTATCTTTTTTGTATGACTTTTTATTACTGAGAATTGCTTACTCTTGCTTTGAACAAAACCCACCAATATTTAAATCTCCTAATAGAAGAAAACCGACCACTGTTTAAATCTCTTAATTGCATTTGCGGTCACTGTGGCACTGATATATGTGATAGACAACACTATAATTACAATATTGCTAGATCTAAATCTGGAGGACCACTTTTGTTGCATTATTGATAAAACGGTATGACTTTCTGTAAAGCTGCATTAAAACGTTGCATATTGTAATAAGCGCAATACAAATGCATTTGACTTGACTTTGACTATTAGTTTTGCCTATAACTAATTTTTCTTTGTCTAAAAGACAACTTAAGTTTAAAAAAAAAAAAAAGGAGTGACACGGCTTACCCCAGTCTCCAGTATTATGTGCTGGTTGATGTTGTGGTACAGAGCTGCAGAAACACTGTTAGATTTACACAATGTTTGGCTTTTTTCGCTTTACTGCATCTGTGCCTTTCATGCAAATGCCTTGCCATATCTTAGTGCAAACAAGCTGGCACAGCTCCCTAATGGCTCCAGAGACCTCACTCTGAGACCTGCCACTTACTTCCGCAAACTTATCCTTTCCACTGAAACCATGCAGACCTCCAAATTGCTCTCAGATGTCAGCCTGGAGTATATAAAAAAGTGTTTTTCCTCTGGAATCAATTATTCATTGGAAGTCATTAAAAGAATCTTCTTCAATATAGATTTAATACATGCATTGTCGCATCGTTCTATTAATAGACAAAATGCTCATTACAGGTGTTCCTGTTTTAAAAGCAAAAATGGTCTTATAATAGGTTTGTTTGTTACCTGTATTTGAATTGAATTTGAATTTGAATCAACTTTAGAAATTTGAATTGAATTAACCTATATTTGCCATCAAAATTATGATTTTGAGGGGTTGAATAATTTTGCACTTGAATGTTTAGAGCCAATTCGTTTTTTTTCATCACCTTACTTTTTCAGAATCACTCAAATGTGTACCAATAAACTTTCTATAATAGTTTACTGATGCCTGATTTTATTTGATTTTTTTCATACAATTTTATTTGCAGCAGCAGAATGCCTTGCAGGTCATTATTGATTGCAAGCGTACAGTATATATTTCATTAAGTGTAATGAACATGCATTTGACAATGGAATGAGAACAACTGATTTCCCAGAATGTACTAATTTAGGAGTCAAACATAAATAAACATTTATTGATGATATATTTATTTATTTTCATAAATGTTGTCTATTATATATTATAAAATAATATTATAACATGGTGGACATTTTATACATTACAAATATATAAACGGTTGTGGAATAATTTGACAGTAACTGTACATATAAACTTGTATGAGACTGATATTTTAAAATGACATCAACAACTAAAGTTTGGCCTCATATAACTAAAGAAATATCTAGCCATTCACAATGCAGTACTTGGCACCCTGGTATTGGAAAGCATTATGAGGGAAGCTTTTAGATGAGATGTGTCCACCTCCTCTTTCTGCTTTAGAGAGCTCCACCAAAACCACAGATTACTTTTCAAAAAATAATTCTTAAATGCCAGCTGATGGGCACATCTCAGTTTGTTTACCTCTGGAGTTTAATGACATTTTCATTGATACTTATTGCATTATTGTTTATATTACTTAAAACCACCATTTTTACCCCTAAATGAACTTTTAATACACAAATAAAATTAACCAAATAAATTGATGAAGTAAAGCACTGTCTAAATAAATGCCCTGCGTTTTAGTGTACACTTTATCCAGTTGTTTCAAACAGCATTTTTTAGTGTGCCATCTATTATCATGCAAAACTGTGTGATAATGTGCCAATAATGCATCTCTTTTGTTGGTTATGTTTGGAAGCTTCACCTGAAACAGATGACCAACACTAATAATAGCTTTCTCCACTCCATGATTTACCAAATGTAGTCGCACGGACTCATGAGGGCTTTACTCATTCAGTGATTTTTCATGAGAAAGATATTTTAAACACTGACATGAGTCATTTAATCAATGTTTTTGAGATGAAATAAGCTTTTCTTCATGGGCTGAGTCGTTTTATTAATGTTTCTGCTAGGGAGCCAGTCTCTAAGGCTCCAGGATCATGGCACAATGACTTTGTTCTCATCATCTGTGGTTTTCACTGGCCTACCAAATGTCATTTATCACTCTAAGGAGCTTTCTAAAGGGTTTTACGTTATCCAGCTCATCTTTCAGCTGAAGCATGGGCATATGCCCCCTAGATTTTTATGCCGAGCTGATATTGGTTTTGCAACTTCCAATAAAAGATTTTGTTGATAAAGTTTTGTAGGGAATTTTTTTTCTTTCTCTTTTAACATATCAAAATTTGGTCAGCCCAATCTTTGTATTTTTCCACCCTTTTAAAACCCATTATATACTACACTGTAAAAAAAATCCGTAAAATTTACTGTAGAAAATACGGTAGCAACATTTTAGGTTTTACGGTTTTAACTTAAATTTACAGATAAATACCGTAATTTCATTAACTGATATAATGTTAATATACCAACCTATTGAAGTACTGAAATCTGTTTTGTACCTTTGTAATACACTGATAACCACCCAATGCAGGTGGTGATGAGAAAGTCACATGATGAACTAAAGCCCATCACAAGCAGCTTTTAAATAATAACATATATAGAAGGTGCACAGTGTCATTCACACAAACACTAAACACCATCATGGTAACACACATGAAACTGAAATAATGCAATAAACATTCATTTAACAACATTAGGTGTAACACACAACCCTAATATACATGATCACGGTCATTTTTTACAGTGTATGGTTACATTTTATATATACTATAGCTTATATTTTCATTTGCTGCCAAGCTCAGTTGCATTTAAATATAACTATATAGAGAGAGAGACATTTTGAACCCTATTTTATATTTGTTATATTATTTTAAATGTGAAAATTCACCGAACAACAGTAAAGGTGACCGCACCGTATAGGTTTTGGTACAGAGCCAGAGGTTGTCAGGTATGTTGATTCTAACGGCGGCGGCTGACACTTTGCCGTGTCTCCCTGCCCAGCCCATGGAAGGACTGTTCCTTACTTTTGATATATATATATATATATATATATATATATATATATCTCAAAGTTGAAAACCGTTGTGCTGCTTAGTATTTTTTGTGGAAACTGACCATTTTGACCATTTTTCTGTTGAATACAGTTCGAAAGAACTGCAGTTGTTAGCAGCAGAACTCTTTTGTAACATTATATGTCTTGTCTTGTCCCTTTTAATCAATTTAATGCATCATTGCCAAAAAGTAATTTCTTAAAAAAAAAAAAAAAAAGTCCTGACCCCAGACAAACGCACCCGGGATTAGTTGCTACTGATGTAATATTATAATGTGCTACTTTGAAAATATCATTCCCCAACACTGCACTGAATGGACAAAAGCAATCTCGATAGTTTCTAAATAGTATCTCAATAGTTAAGGGTTGTCGAACGGCAAGATTATTCTGTATGTTGCTTAAATAAAAGCGAATTGTTTTAATGCAACAGCTAGACTGTTACCGCCATCTGAAATGAAACTGATGAGCATCTCACAGGCTTCCAACATGCTCTGATTATATTAAAGCAAACCTGAAAGCATGCCTTGGATATCAAGGTTCTCCAGACTGTAATACAAGGATGTTGTTTCCTTTCTCTCCCTCTCTGAACCCAATTACTAACTGCAATGTGCACCTGGAATGTGAGGAGGCGCACTGATTGTTTAGCCGGTTTGTTTATTTGGGCAGATCAAGGCGCTGATCCAACAGGCCAAACACACATATGCGGCACAAACAAATGACTTGGACAATCAGCTAGTTTGCATTGCTAATGTGATGAGACAGAATTAATTCCAACAAGTGCAACACAAAGACCAAACAATGCTAACGGAAAACAATGCAAGTCAAAAGTTTGGACATGCTTCACTGAATTTGTTTGTCATGATCTTAAAAACCTGTTGATCTAAAGACTTTTGCTTAAATTCTCATTTGTTTTGTAGACAAATATAAATGGTCTATAATTTAATTTCTATACAAAACTTGAATTATATAATTATTTCTCTTTTTTTTTCTTTTTGTAGTGGATGATGTGGAGTGGATAGTGAAGGAAAAGCAGCCAGAAAGTGTGCAGCACTCCAATACATACAAAGCATATCAGAATGCACTTCATGAGTACGTGTTCGAACTTTTGACCTCTATAGTGTCAATTAAAATCATTGTTATTGTAATGATTCCTTCAAATGTAGTCGATCAAAATGAGAACAAAAATGCATTTAAAGCAGAAGTTCACCCCAAAATGAAACGTTACTCACCCTCAGGCTATCCAAGATGTAGATGAGTTTGTTTCTTCATGGGGACAGATTTGGAGAAATGTATCATTACATCACTTGCTCACCAATGGATCCTCTGCAGTGAATGGGTGCCGTCAGAATGAGAGTATAAACAGCTGATAAAAACATCACAAGTAATCAACAAGACTCCGGTCCATCAAATAATGTCTTGTGAAGTGAAAAGCTGTGTGTTTGTAAGAAACAAATTCTTTATTAAGATATTTTAACTTCAAACTGTCACTTCTGTCAAAATAAAATAACGAAGCATCCATAATAACCAGCGAAAAAGTCCATCCCCTGTTGTTCTCTCACATCAAAACTATTTTGTAAACGGTGCTTGATCTGTGCATATTTCTCTCCTGATTCAGATGAGACAACTTCCCTGGAGTAAGACATAATATGGACTTGTATTTTAGTCGGAAGCGTCAGTTTGAAGTTACAAACTTATTGATGGATTGTTTCTTACAAACACGCAGCTTTTCATTTCACAACACATTAATTGATGGACTGGAGTCATGTGGATTTCTTGTGGATTATTGTGATGTTTTTATCAGCTGTTTGGACATTGGTGAGCAAGTGATGTAATGCTAAATTTCTCCAAATCTGTTCAAATGAAGAAACAAACAAATCTTGGATGGCCTGAGGGCCAGTAATTATTTTATTTGTTTTAGCAAATATTCATTTTTGGGTGAACTGTTCCTTTAATCTGCACAGCTAGCTTTTGTCTACCCTCCTGGCTGTTCATGCAGTTAGATTCAGTAATGTCCTGGAGCAGGCATGTTAAATCTGTAGCACTACTTAACATCGACGTCATTCTGTTTAACCTGGACAGCAGTTCATTTTGGCGGGACACAATGATCATGATACATAAGGCGGTACACCCACCTGAACAGCATCATTTGCATTTTTTTTTTCCTCTTGCTCAAACCCAATCTGTAAGTTTCAGCAGACCAGAGATTTGAGTCGACACATTCAGTCGTTCTGGTCTGTGTAGCTTGCTGGTATAACCAAACAGCAAGGCTTATTAACAAGGGCACTGCGACCTTTGCAAAGCAATGCAATGAAAAACAAAAACAGTTAGCGTAAAAACAAGTGGAGTAAACAAATGCATTGTACTAATCTAAGTTGACTGTGACCCCAGTCACTCTTAAGAGGAGAGTTCAAAGTATATAATCACCCTGTACTGATAAACCTGATTGTGGCCCAAGTGTGTAGAAGTAAACAGCGCAGAACAATCACCATCTTCATGCCCTTCAAACGCAGCACAGCATGTCTGACATATGACTGCACTAGCCACAGATAAGAGCTCTAATAGCTTCAGTGGAACAAACACCATTATTTCAGTGCAAAAAGTTGTTTTTGATACCCTAGTTATCAAGAAGGATTACCACGACTTTGCAATAAGCCAAACAAAAAGACTGACAACATTCTTAATGTATCCTGTGCACTTTCTCTCAACAGAAAATATAATCAGGCAACCCGTTGTCACTGCCAAGGTGTCTACTGCATGTCCAAGAGCTCTGCGTGTCCATCTACATTTGGCATCTTTATTAACCTTTTCATTTCTGGGGTTCTTCGAAGTGGAAGTCATCGCAGTCAAAGCCACTGAAAGGCAAGCCTGCAACACACTTAATAATGTTGGGTTAAAAATAACCCAACTATGGGTTAGTATACCACCTTCCCAACTGTGGGTTATTTTAACCCAGCAGGTTGGGTTAAATGTTTGACCCAACATGCTGGGTTGTTTTAATTAACTCAAATATTGATTGAAAGTTAATATTTAGTCCGAAAATAGTTCGGAAATTACAAATTAGACACAGAATTACTAGAGGCAACAGTAACAATCAAAAGATGAACATTTATTATTAAGTTAAAACACCCATGGACAAAAAACAAAAACAAATTGAATAATACAGCATAGTTTTCAATATTGCATACATTTAAATTAGTTTAACAAACATTTTAGAAATAAAAATATAACATTTAAAAGAAACATTTTAATTCAAGTGTATTAAGCCATTCTCTGTTATCCTTTTTAACGGAAATAGTGCCGATTCACGTGCCGGTGTGTCGCTGAAATCTGGGCCGGTGATGGGCTGCTGCTCGGTGGGGGAACTGCATTCCTGGTCGCTACGTCACCCCGCCCGTGACGTCTCGCCTCATGATCTTAAAAACCTGTTGATCTAAAGACTTTTGCTTAAATTCTCATTTGTTTTGTAGACAAATATAAATGGTCTATAATTTAATTTCTATACAAAACTTGAATTATATAATTATTTCTCTTTTTTTTTCTTTTTGTAGTGGATGATGTGGAGTGGATAGTGAAGGAAAAGCAGCCAGAAAGTGTGCAGCACTCCAATACATACAAAGCATATCAGAATGCACTTCATGAGTACGTGTTCGAACTTTTGACCTCTATAGTGTCAATTAAAATCATTGTTATTGTAATGATTCCTTCAAATGTAGTCGATCAAAATGAGAACAAAAATGCATTTAAAGCAGAAGTTCACCCCAAAATGAAACGTTACTCACCCTCAGGCTATCCAAGATGTAGATGAGTTTGTTTCTTCATGGGGACAGATTTGGAGAAATGTATCATTACATCACTTGCTCACCAATGGATCCTCTGCAGTGAATGGGTGCTGTCAGAATGAGAGTATAAACAGCTGATAAAAACATCACAAGTAATCAACAAGACTCCGGTCCATCAAATAATGTCTTGTGAAGTGAAAAGCTGTGTGTTTGTAAGAAACAAATTCTTTATTAAGATATTTTAACTTCAAACTGTCACTTCTGTCAAAATAAAATAACGAAGCATCCATAATAACCAGCGAAAAAGTCCATCCCCTGTTGTTCTCTCACATCAAAACTATTTTGTAAACGGTGCTTGATCTGTGCATATTTCTCTCCTGATTCAGATGAGACAACTTCCCTGGAGTAAGACATAATATGGACTTGTATTTTAGTCGGAAGCGTCAGTTTGAAGTTACAAACTTATTGATGGATTGTTTCTTACAAACACGCAGCTTTTCATTTCACAACACATTAATTGATGGACTGGAGTCATGTGGATTTCTTGTGGATTATTGTGATGTTTTTATCAGCTGTTTGGACATTGGTGAGCAAGTGATGTAATGCTAAATTTCTCCAAATCTGTTCAAATGAAGAAACAAACAAATCTTGGATGGCCTGAGGGCCAGTAATTATTTTATTTGTTTTAGCAAATATTCATTTTTGGGTGAACTGTTCCTTTAATCTGCACAGCTAGCTTTTGTCTACCCTCCTGGCTGTTCATGCAGTTAGATTCAGTAATGTCCTGGAGCAGGCATGTTAAATCTGTAGCACTACTTAACATCGACGTCATTCTGTTTAACCTGGACAGCAGTTCATTTTGGCGGGACACAATGATCATGATACATAAGGCGGTACACCCACCTGAACAGCATCATTTGCATTTTTTTTTTCCTCTTGCTCAAACCCAATCTGTAAGTTTCAGCAGACCAGAGATTTGAGTCGACACATTCAGTCGTTCTGGTCTGTGTAGCTTGCTGGTATAACCAAACAGCAAGGCTTATTAACAAGGGCACTGCGACCTTTGCAAAGCAATGCAATGAAAAACAAAAACAGTTAGCGTAAAAACAAGTGGAGTAAACAAATGCATTGTACTAATCTAAGTTGACTGTGACCCCAGTCACTCTTAAGAGGAGAGTTCAAAGTATATAATCACCCTGTACTGATAAACCTGATTGTGGCCCAAGTGTGTAGAAGTAAACAGCGCAGAACAATCACCATCTTCATGCCCTTCAAACGCAGCACAGCATGTCTGACAAATGACTGCACTAGCCACAGATAAGAGCTCTAATAGCTTCAGTGGAACAAACACCATTATTTCAGTGCAAAAAGTTGTTTTTGATACCCTAGTTATCAAGAAGGATTACCACGACTTTGCAATAAGCCAAACAAAAAGACTGACAACATTCTTAATGTATCCTGTGCACTTTCTCTCAACAGAAAATATAATCAGGCAACCCGTTGTCACTGCCAAGGTGTCTACTGCATGTCCAAGAGCTCTGCGTGTCCATCTACATTTGGCATCTTTATTAACCTTTTCATTTCTGGGGTTCTTCGAAGTGGAAGTCATCGCAGTCAAAGCCACTGAAAGGCAAGCCTGCAACACACTTAATAATGTTGGGTTAAAAATAACCCAACTATGGGTTAGTATACCACCTTCCCAACTGTGGGTTATTTTAACCCAGCAGGTTGGGTTAAATGTTTGACCCAACATGCTGGGTTGTTTTAATTAACTCAAATATTGATTGAAAGTTAATATTTAGTCCGAAAATAGTTCGGAAATTACAAATTAGACACAGAATTACTAGAGGCAACAGTAACAATCAAAAGATGAACATTTATTATTAAGTTAAAACACCCATGGACAAAAAACAAAAACAAATTGAATAATACAGCATAGTTTTCAATATTGCATACATTTAAATTCGTTTAACAAACATTTTAGAAATAAAAATATAACATTTAAAAGAAACATTTTAATTCAAGTGTATTAAACCATTCTCTGTTATCCTTTTTAACCGAAATAGTGCCGATTCACGTGCCGGTGTGTCGCTGAAATCTGAGCCGGTGATGGGCTGCTGCTCGGTGGGGGAACTGCAAACCTCAGACCGCCGCCTCGCGTTTCACTCGTAGCTGAAAAGTGGCATGACTGACAACATAACCTGCACATAAACAAACGGTACAGAGTTTGAGAACATATTTTAACATCCGAATTCATTAGAATCAGTATTATAAACGAATAAATTACCTATTCTGGGTAAGAATGGATAAGGATGACCCCCAAAAAAAACTACCCAACACTGGAAAAATAACCCAACAGGCTCAACCCAGTGATTGGGTTGAAAAAATAACCCAGGGTTTTTTAGATTGAACCTTTAGCTAAAAAAGCGTAACGGCTAATGCTAATGCTGCGGCTTTGGCGGTATGCAAGAGAGGAGACCAGAGGCCATTGTGTGATTGGCTGAGGTGCTTCACGTGATCCAAGTTAGCCATTACACTTTTTCAAATGGTAGGTACTAAAGGCCCTTGCATCTTCTATAGGCTGCATCCGAAAACTCTAAAATGCAGCATTCCAGGCAGGAAGACCTCAAGACATATCCGAATCCAAATTCTGCTTTACTTCCTGTCTCCGGAGGTACCTTCTTCTGATCGAATTTTGAAGGCAGCATAGATGTATCCTTCGCTGCCTTTGATATCCCACAATCCTGTGCGTTCCATTCCGTGATGGTTGTGCTAAAAAATAAAGATGGCGTCTGAAAGTTGTGTTTGGTGGTCAGTTTGTGTGTAAATGTATATTTCGAACTAACTTTTTGCACTTTTGATGTTATTTGACATATATGGGCTGCTGCTCGGTGGGGGAACTGCAAACCTCAGACCGCCGCCTCGCGTTTCACTCGTAGCTGAAAAGTGGCATGACTGACAACATAACCTGCACATAAACAAACGGTACAGAGTTTGAGAACATATTTTAACATCCGAATTCATTAGAATCAGTATTATAAATGAATAAATTACCCATTCTGGGTAAGAATGGATAAGAATGACCCCCCCAGCATTATAGTAATTAAATATTCATTTAGTTATCAGTTTCATGAGGTGCCTTCATGCAAAAACGCTGCCTGCAAAGTCATTGCCTCATACGGCAGCAAGGTAGCAAGTCAGCTGCCTAAGTTTTAGGACGCAGCCCTAATAAGAAGACAATGGACCTTTTTCACATTTCCAGGTTTCTCAGCAGCGGAAGTCGTCATAGTTGGGTTAACTTGAAGAGCAGTGAATGGGAGAGTACCACAAATATATTTTTTGCATTCCCATTTGCTCAAATAGCAAAAGAAAAACTCCAATAAGCTTCAATAAAAGGAAAAAAATTGAGAGAGACTGATAACGACAGTCAGAAGAGAGAACGATGTCAAAGTTACCATCCCTCCCATAGACGCTGCATTAGAAACACCCTCGCATTAGTGTTAACGGATTTTTTGTAATTTGATGCAAAGGTGATACAATACAAAGAATAGTGTTATAAATGTACATACATTTTTTTTAAATGCAAATATGAAAAACTTTCGAGGATTTACAATGCTGATGTCCGTTAAACGCATCATCACAGTGATGCTGGGAAATGTAGTTTGTGGTGACATGTGGAAGTCTGTGTAGTATGACAGTCAATATAATGGAAGTGTGATCTCTGGTGGCAAGCGGATGGAAGTCCATGGGCAGGATTCGTGACACACACATAGGAGACTTGGAGGTACGAGTCTCCCCCCAATCTGCCCCCCCCTCGAAGGAGCAGCTTCCAGACACTCTAGAAATAACACAGTCCAGGAGGGTGGTGGAGGGCCAGGTCCATGTATTAGATGACCTGGGCTGCGCTCCAGTCCATTTTTTTATGTCCTTCACTCGCCAACTTCCATCTGTCTTGTTTACTCGGATGAATGCCAAATCTGACCTCAGAAGACTTCAGAGGGTAGTCCGGACTGCTGAGGGAATCATTGGTACAACCCTCCCTTCTCTCCAAGAACTGTATTCGTCCAGAGTGAGCAAAAGGGCTGGCAGAATCACTCTGGACCCCTCACATCCAGCTCACTCCCTCTTTGAACTGTTGCCATCTGGTCGACGCTCCAGAGCTCTGAGCACCAGAACGACCAGACACAGGAACAGTTTCTTCCCTCAGGCCATCCATCTCATGAACACTTGACAATAACTGTGGAACACACACTATTTATTCACTCATACACTTATTTATCTAACACACACACTCAGTCTACATTTCAATTTGCACATAATATACCTGTACATACAACTGTCTATTGTTATATACCTGTACATACAATTGTCGATTTGTATATTTTTATTCCTTATTTACTTGTTCTATGTTTTATTTGTTTTTATTATCTGTGTTTTTGTTCTGTCACTGTCATTCTGTTACACTGTGGAAGCTTCTGTCACGAAAACAAATTCTTCGTATGTGTATCATACCTGGCAATAAAGCTCATTCTGATTCTGATTCTGACTTCTAGCGAGAAATCAGCATTATAGTAATTAAATATTCATTTAGTTATCAGTTTCATGAGGTGCCTTCATGCAAAAACGCTGCCTGCAAAGTCATTGCCTCATACGGCAGCAAGGTAGCAAGTCAGCTGCCTAAGTTTTAGGACGCAGCCCTAATAAGAAGACAATGGACCTTTTTCACATTTCCAGGTTTCTCAGCAGCGGAAGTCGTCATAGTTGGGTTAACTTGAAGAGCAGTGAATGGGAGAGTACCACAAATATATTTTTTGCATTCCCATTTGCTCAAATAGCAAAAGAAAAACTCCAATAAGCTTCAATAAAAGGAAAAAAATTGAGAGAGACTGATAACGACAGTCAGAAGAGAGAACGATGTCAAAGTTACCATCCCTCCCATAGACGCTGCATTAGAAACACCCTCGCATTAGTGTTAACGGATTTTTTGTAATTTGATGCAAAGGTGATACAATACAAAGAATAGTGTTATAAATGTACATACATTTTTTTTAAATGCAAATATGAAAAACTTTCGAGGATTTACAATGCTGATGTCCGTTAAACGCATCATCACAGTCTTGTGAAAAAGGTCCATAGGTGCGTCCCAAATCGCTTTGCCTACTTATGCACTGTAGTATAAATAGTGCAAGTAGTATGTTCACGCTGAAAATTCCAAAAAGAATAAGTGCACTTTAAATACCGAGATGATGCACTTAAAGGGGTCATATGATGCAATTTCAAGTTTTCTAACACCATCATCCCAAACCTCCTCCTGCCCAAACTATCTCAGCTCTCCGTGCCCACCTCCGTCTGTCAGTGGATCAACAGCTTCCTGACAGACAGGCAGCAGCTAGTGAGGCTGGGAAAATACACATCCAGCACCCGTACGATCAGCACTGGAGCTCCTCAGGGTTGTGTTCTCTCTCCACTGCTCTTCTCCCTGTACACCAACGACTGCACCTCTAAAGACCCCTCTGTCAAGCTCCTGAAGTTTGCAGACGACACCACACTCATCGGCCTCATTCAGGACGGTGACGAGTCTGCTTACAGACAGGAGGTCGAGCAGCTGGCTGTCTGGTGCAGTCTCAACAACCTGGCGCTCAACACGCTAAAAACTGTGGAGATGACCGTGGACTTCAGGAGAAACCCCTCTGCACTCCCCCCACTCACCATCATGGACAGCACTGTGACTGCAGTGGAGTCATTCAGGTTCCTGGGCACCACAATCTCTCAGGACCTGAAGTGGGACACTCACATTGACTCCATTGTGAAAAAGGCCCAGCAGAGGTTGTACTTCCTTCGCCAGCTGAGGAAGTTCAACCTGCCACAGGAGCTGCTGAAACAGTTCTACTCCGCCATTATTGAATCTGTCCTCTGCACTTCAATAACTGTCTGGTTCAGCTCAGCTACCAAGTCTGACCTCAGAAGACTTCAGAGGGTAGTCCGGACTGCTGAGCGAATCATTGGTACAACCCTCCCTTCTCTCCAAGAACTGTACTCGTCCAGAGTGAGCAAAAGGGCTGGCAGAATCACTCTGGACCCCTCACATCCAGCACACTCCCTCTTTGAACTGTTGCCATCTGGTCGACGCTACAGAGCTCTGAGCACCAGAACGACCAGACACGGGAACAGTTTCTTCCCTCAGGCCATCCATCTCATGAATACTTGACAATAACTGTGGAAGACACACTATTTATTCACTCATACACTTATTTATCTAACACACACACTCAGTCTACATTTCAATTTGCACATAATATACCTGTACATACAACTGTCTATTGTTATATACCTGTACATACAATTGTCGATTTGTATATTTTTATTCCTTATTTACTTGTTCTATGTTTTATTTGTTTTTATTATCTGTGTTTTTGTTCTGTCACTGTCATTCTGTTACACTGTGGAAGCTTCTGTCACGAAAACAAATTCTTCGTATGTGTATCATACCTGGCAATAAAGCTCATTCTGATTCTGATTCTGACTTCTAGCGAGAAATCAGCATTATAGTAATTAAATATTCATTTAGTTATCAGTTTCATGAGGTGCCTTCATGCAAAAACGCTGCCTGCAAAGTCATTGCCTCATACGGCAGCAAGGTAGCAAGTCAGCTGCCTAAGTTTTAGGACGCAGCCCTAATAAGAAGACAATGGACCTTTTTCACATTTCCAGGTTTCTCAGCAGCGGAAGTCGTCATAGTTGGGTTAACTTGAAGAGCAGTGAATGGGAGAGTACCACAAATATATTTTTTGCATTCCCATTTGCTCAAATAGCAAAAGAAAAACTCCAATAAGCTTCAATAAAAGGAAAAAAATTGAGAGAGACTGATAACGACAGTCAGAAGAGAGAACGATGTCAAAGTTACCATCCCTCCCATAGACGCTGCATTAGAAACACCCTCGCATTAGTGTTAACGGATTTTTTGTAATTTGATGCAAAGGTGATACAATACAAAGAATAGTGTTATAAATGTACATACATTTTTTTTAAATGCAAATATGAAAAACTTTCGAGGATTTACAATGCTGATGTCCGTTAAACGCATCATCACAGTCTTGTGAAAAAGGTCCATAGGTGCGTCCCAAATCGCTTTGCCTACTTATGCACTGTAGTATAAATAGTGCAAGTAGTATGTTCACGCTGAAAATTCCAAAAAGAATAAGTGCACTTTAAATACCGAGATGATGCACTTAAAGGGGTCATATGATGCAATTTCAAGTTTTCCTTTCTCTTTGGAGTGTTACAAGCTCTTGGTGCATAAAGAAGATCTGTAAAGTTGCAAAGACTAAAGTCTCAAATCCAAAGAGATATTGTTTATAAAAGTTAAGAGTCAGGCACACCCTCCTAAAACGGCTCATTCTAACATGCCCCCACATATCTATGTCACAATGTGGGAAGATTTACATAACGCCGCCCAAATGTTCACGCAAAGAAAGAAGGTGTAACTTTTATTCTCGCTGTAGTATTGTTGTTGCCGCCACCATGTCGTGAAGGCACTGTGTTTTTTGTTGTGAAAGCGAAACTACTTTGTTTGGTCTTCCAAAAGAGGACGATATCGCTTCGTCATGCCTGGAGCTGATCCGTGCTGGTCGCTGAGGAAATACATCAACTTGGTGCTGTGGATCACCGGATCAGCTTTCACCCTGGACGAAGCGGAGTCCAGCCCGGGGTCGTCACATGTGGTTGCTGCAATCCCGGAGAATGTGCCTTTCTCACAGAATGCTCGCGCTAGCCCGCCGTGTGTGACGCTGTGTTTTGTTGTGAAAGCGAAACTACTTTGTTTGGCCTTCAAATGAGGACACGACTAGAAATCAGTGGTTAAGTTGTATTTACAACTCAAATATTCAGATGTGTGCAGCTCATTTTATGGAGGACTGTTTCCTGGTAGAGTAGTTTACAATGCCGGCTGTTCTGACTCACAGTCCAAGTACGTTTTCATATTTAAAGAATTTGCCACTGACGATTCAAACGGGAGTTTTGAGCAGTGTAGAGTAGCGCTTGTTGTTTGTCGTTTCTCAGATCACAAATGCAGACATGGTTTTATGTTTACGTGGTGCGATGCAATGCGTAAAAAGACAGTATAAGTCATTATAATCCGTAATTATGTCCCCACTGGATGCAACAAATGCCTCATTTATAATGGGTTTTAATGTTTTTGTCTCGTCGCTCCGGCCGGACAGGGCATCACAGTATGGTAAGGGGCGTAACATTTCCGTCACACGCTTGAGGTATTCGGCCAATCACAACGCACTGGATAGCTGGCCAATCAGAGCACACCTCGCTTTTCAGACCGATGAGCTTTGTAAAAATCGACGCGTTTCAGAAAGGCGGGGCATAGAGGAGAAACAATAATATACAGTATGTGGAAAATAATGTGTTTTTTGAACCTTAAACCGCATAAACACATTTCATTACACTAAATACACAAAATAATGTTCTTTTTATCTGCATCATATGACCCCTTTAAATAACTGAAAAAACAAAGTGTGGAATGTTGGACACTTTATGCACTCAACTGTCGCAGCTTTAATTACGTAGCGAAGGGGGAGGAGCTATCAGACTCCGATTATGAATGCCAAAATAATCTTATATAATTCATACTCTACATGGTTGAGTAGCCTACACAGTACAAGTATGTAATGTATAAGTGCATATAGTGCGTCACTTGGGACGTAGAATCTCTTGTCATAGTTTGGGAAACTTCCATCCACATTATTGTGCAACGCGCAAAGTAAGCGATTTTCTGTGAATGTGCGACTTACGACTCATTAGCTGCTGTAAACTGTAAAACTATTTGCGCTACAAACCAGTGTATAATTACGACAATATATGAGAAATACCAGTTTGCAATATCAAGGAGAATAACAAGATGATTTGTACAGCTGAAAATAACTGGAAGCGAATGTCACCGGAGGCATCGCACATTCAATACAGCTTCCGTCTAAGGTGGAGAGATAGTGGTGAACAGAAACTACAGCAAATATAATTTTTTGCGTTCCCATTTGTTCCAATAGCAAAAGAAGAAAAAGGACAAAAATTATGGCGAGATTGATTAAAAGTCAAACATATAATCATATGAAATATTATCATATGTCATCATATTAAAAGCGCCCACACAGCAGCGTTTAGTTTTCGATAAAGGAAAAAAAATCATAAACCTAACCACTCAACAACATAACATATAAATCCCTTAACAGGCAGATAGTCACAATAATTCATTAAAAAATTACGAAAATTCTTTCGAGAACGATCGCTTTGTGTGAAAAACAGACGCAATCTTCTTCCGAGGTAACGCTCAAATCCCGAACACATTCGAAAGTCGCCGCCTGTAAGAATGCGTGTATCATTCGATCATTAGTTTTTTTATTTAATATTGAAAGTAGATAAAATTGAAAACGGCTCCTTTTTTGTGTTTTCGTTTTTATCCAAAAAACGAAAAACAAGAATTCAGCTTAAATTTTCGTTTTTCCTTAATGGGTGTAAAAATTTATAAACAGCTTGAATATTCGATTTCTACATGTGGGCGGGAATTAAATGCCCCTTTCTGCTGATTGGTCAGCCGAAGATCAAACTGTGCCATCATCAGTTCTTCCACAGTATCATGCAGCAGAATAATAGTCCTCCACTGCTGCAGTTGTATGGATTCTTAACGCATTTATTGCAACTACATTTAATATTTTTTCATCAAACAAACAGGCTAATGAATAGCTGGACACAACTCATACTGGGGCAGAGTCTAGACAGGGCTTTCTTCTGTGTAGATATAAATTCTATTCTTTGCATCAGCTGGGGATGGCAGGGTATGATATGACAACTGTCTTAGCCTACCCTGCTCACCCAGTAAGTCTGTTTGTTTGTTTAATTAAGAAATTAATTAATTTGTTTCAAAATAAATATTTTAAACACTAAGACAAAAAGGAAGGGATAATAAATTGGCTTGTGTTGGCCTATGTTCACGCAAGAACTGTCATTCTGACTGACAACCGGAGAACAACAGATATTAGCCTACTGTTAGTTATATAATGTAGTCTTGTGTTTTATTCAAATTGATTATAATTTATATCTCAAAAGGATATGCAATTGTGTGCAGCGTAAGCTGCTGCGCACTCGCACTGCAATGCAAGAGTTTCGTAAAATATAATAACTTGCCATTTCGGTTTATTTCTCACCAAACCCTCAGTATACCTTCAGAATGCTTGGAATACACACCACGAGATGCATAGGATTATTTTACGACAGATATGCCTTTGTAT
>NW_015505914.1:280248-280597 GCF_001515645.1 Sinocyclocheilus grahami | reverse complement strand
AATAAATTGCGATGGGTTAAATAAACTCAATAAGCAGACAGACACGACTACAGTCAAGCGCAGACCAGTATTGAAGTGCACAGGAAATAAGCAGCAGTCATATTTAAAGCAGTTTAAATTAATATTGAGTACTGATTGATGTTCACTTGGATTTTTTCCCCATCGAGGGGAAATAACTTAATACTCTGTCATTTATAGTCGTATGGTAAAATGTATTTTTATTTGTGTAACGTTACGTTAAAATTAACTACAAAATGTCATGCCTTTGAAAAATAAAGAAAACAACAGAATGCGCTGCTTTAGGCCTCTCGGTCTCCTTGAGCATCTTTCTGGCGCATGCCACAAACAT
>NW_015505914.1:226013-279160 GCF_001515645.1 Sinocyclocheilus grahami | reverse complement strand
GGCGCATGCCACAAACATGAACCACAGGGAATACTGTCTTTTAAAAGGCGTCATTTAGATTATTTTACATTAAATGCATCATATAAGTCACTTTGGAATAAATCACAGTAGGCCTATGTATCATGATAAAAAAAGTGACTTTACAGTCTGGAAATACTTTAGGCTATAGCAAATTATTTTGCGGACCCCCTATCACTTTAAGAACCTCTGGTCTACACAGAAGAAAGGCCTGTCTAGACTCTGCCCTGGTACGAGTTGTGTCAAGCTATTCATTAGTCTGTTTGATGAGAAAAATATGAAATGTAGTTGCAATAAAATGGGTTATTAATCCGTACAACTGCAGCAGTGGAGGACTATTATTCTGCTGCATGATACTGTGGAAGAACTAATGACGGCACGGTTTGATCTTCGGCTGACCAATCAGCAGAAAGGGGCGTTTAATTCCCGCCCACATGTAGAAATCGAATATTCAAGCTGTTTATTCATTTTTCCACCCATTAACGAAAAACAAAAATTTAAGCTGAATTCTTGTTTTTCGTTTTTTGGGAAAAAAACACAAACACGAAAAAGGAGCCGTTTTCTAATTTTTCTACTTTCAATATTAAATCAAAAAACGAATGATCGAATGATACACGGATTTGTAAGCATTACTTCAGCTTTTATTTGAAATTCCACTGGCTCGCGCCATGGCTAAAGTTCCGGTTTTTCTTTTTTGAATTATGTATGAATGCATTTACTGAGGTTTTCGTCGATTAAAAACTAATGCTTGAACTAGAGTTTTAGTAAATGATAGGCAGCCATTTATTTGTTTGTTTGTAGTTTATTTCATATATCATATAATGCAGGGGTCTTGGTCCTGGAGGGCCGGTGTTCTGTCGATTAGTGCTACCTTGTCAGATTTTGCTACCTCTCATTAAAACAGTGGGTAGTACAATTCGACAACGAAAAATGCTACCTGTAAAATTATGGTTTATTAACGTCTACACCTACCACAACCCTAAACCTACCCTTACAGTAATTCAAATACAGTAATGATGTGTTATATTCGCGGTTGTGGCTAGAAGGGATACAGCTACAACAATAAATATTTTTTTCTACCTATTAGATTGTGTTTTATTAAAGTCTACACCTACCCCAACCCCAAACCTACCTTTACAATAATGCAGATATATTAAATAGTCCTTTTTTGAATTATGTATGAATGCATTTACTGAGGTTTTCGTCGATTAAAAACTAATGCTTGAACTAGAGTTTTAGTAAATGATAGGCAGCCATTTATTTGTTTGTTTGTAGTTTATTTCATATATCATATAATGCAGGGGTCTTGGTCCTGGAGGGCCGGTGTTCTGTCGATTAGTGCTACCTTGTCAGATTTTGCTACCTCTCATTAAAACAGTGGGTAGTACAATTCGACAACGAAAAATGCTACCTGTAAAATTATGGTTTATTAACGTCTACACCTACCACAACCCTAAACCTACCCTTACAGTAATTCAAATACAGTAATGATGTGTTATATTCGCGGTTGTGGCTAGAAGGGATACAGCTACAACAATAAATATTTTTTTCTACCTATTAGATTGTGTTTTATTAAAGTCTACACCTACCCCAACCCCAAACCTACCTTTAAAATAATGCAGATATATTAAATATTGTTGTTCAGCATGAGAAAAAGGACGCAATATTGATGTGCGCATGCGCAGTAAACCCTGGCAGGACAATCTGACGGGTATGATACAATGTAAGGACACCGGTGTCCTGCAGAGTTTAGCTCTAACCCTAATTAAATACACCTGAATCAGCTATAATCAAGGTCTTACGCATGCAGACGTGTGCAGTGTAAATCAGGGGTAAGGCTAGGGAATGCTTAGAGTTGGGGCAAAAATGCCACTAAATTGGACGAAATTGCCCCTGCACTTACAAATGGTAAAATTATGGTTTATTAACGTCTACACCTACCACAACCCTAAACCTACCCTTACAGTAATTCAAATACAGTAATGATGTGTTATATTCGCGGTTGTGGCTAGAAGGGATACAGCTACAACAATAAATATTTTTTTCTACCTATTAGATTGTGTTTTATTAAAGTCTACACCTACCCCAACCCCAAACCTACCTTTAAAATAATGCAGATATATTAAATATTGTTGTTCAGCATGAGAAAAAGGACGCAATATTGATGTGCGCATGCGCAGTAAACCCTGGCAGGACAATCTGACGGGTATGATACAATGTAAGGACACCGGTGTCCTGCAGAGTTTAGCTCCAACCCTAATTAAACACACCTGAATCAGCTATAATCAAGGTCTTACGCATGCAGACGTGTGCAGTGTAAATCAGGGGTAAGGCTAGGGAATGCTTAGAGTTGGGGCAAAAATGCCACTAAATTGGACGAAATTGCCCCTGCACTTACAAATTAAATCTATTACGTCTGTTGCTAACAAAATGAAAATGATTAGAAAGTGTCGATTGCGGCATTAAATAAGGAACTGCTCATGTTGCACCGTATTTCATTTTAGGCGTTTTTACAGTGTTGCGCATTATAACCAATCACGTGCTATTCTGTTTAACTTAGGAATGCAATGGCCAATCAGAGGCGTTCAGATGAGTCATCGCTGAAACTCATCAATTTTGAGTGCGCGAGCGTTCGCTGACTGAATTCCGCTTATTCTCTCATCATAAACAACAAAGCGCATAATAAGTACAACGTAAGCAAGAGATTAATTTCACAGTGTTGACAGCTTTTAGCCTTACCCTGGAGTTGGTTCACCCTCCGCCTATGGTCTTATGCATAGCCTACTAGAAACTTCCAGGCAGGTGTGTTGAGGCAAGTTGGAGCTAAACTCTGCAGGACACCGGCCCTCCAGGCCCGAGTTTGGAGACCCCTGATATAATGTGTAGGCCTACATTTTTTAATGCCCTCTTGCCATCTTTTTTTAATTATTATTTGCTTAATGTGTCGTCCTTCTGTGTTCCATTTAATGTTTGTCATTCCTTCAATCGACTATTGCTTTTTGTATAATGCTCTTTTCGGTGAAAGATTACTGGTGAAAGAATAATAGTAAAAATTCTAAATGTTCACAACTAAAATCACACTCTACAGAAGCATTTACTAGCACTTAACAACCCCAGAGGTGGTTGAAGGTCTGTCTTTTAAACACTATTTGTGTTTTTCTGTAACAATCAGTTTCATTTTAGAGGATTTTTACCACTCCTCTGCACCCGGCATATTATTTATGACAGGTATTGATAAAGTACAAGCTTCCACCTGATCTGATTATATCACTGGATGCATTGAAAACCAGGTGTGGACGAACATGTTGTGGTTTTAATGACAAAAACGATATCTTATTATCCTGTTAACGACTTTCAAGATGACATAACTTGAAACAGAGATTAATAAGCAGATGGTTTGGTGTATTGGACTCAAGGGTCACATGAGCCAATTCAGTGTCTTGTATTAAATCAGCAGATTTCATTCTAGACTGACCATTTTAATATTGCACAACGATTTAGATTTGCAGGCTCTCTGAATGTCTCTCTTTCCAAGTTGAGTGTTTTGTAGTGATGTGGAGAATGGCTGGACCTCTGCATCTGACAGCAGTATGCTTCAGTGTCAGGCTGCCTGCTGTCTGCAGAGCAGAAGGTTCTGACAAGCCTTTCCTCAGTGTCCACTTCAGGTTTAAACACTATTCCTTTATAAATCCCTCATAAGACTCTATATCAGACAATTAAAATCTAACGTTTAATTGAGAACAAAAAGCATTATACAGATTTTTACTCACAAATACTTTTGTATTATGGAGTGCTTCTTTACTAAATTTGGCATGGTACAGCTTAAAAACAAACAAACAGCAGAATGAAAACCCTATTAAACATTTATATCATTTATTAAGAGATGTTGAAAATGAAACGAAGAAAAACAACAGCTATTTTATTTTATTCTTGTCCGTGTCCTTGATATGAAAACATAAAACCTTATTTATTAAATTTATTGTCATTTTTTAAATAAACTTTGTGTCAATTACGTCAATAAAAATCATTCAAAAATATAATTTACAAATTATTATGAATAATTACTTACATTTAATCACTGCATTGTTGAACTACACATTGTAAGCCCATTTTCTTGCTAAATTGCATCAAATAAAATATATAAATATGTAAAATATAATAACATTTTAATACTTGTATTTAATTATTTTCATTTAAAAATAATTATTTGCAATATTTCCTATACAGCAAAAATAACGATAAAATGTCATTTTTTTTATAAATTTGATAAATAAAATAAAAAAGGTGAAAAAAATAAGGTAAAATTGATTACAATAATTTCCAATAATTTCTTCTAAGAAAACAGGTTTATGAAATAACATTCTTCGCATGAGTTTTAGGACTCGCCTGATGTAAACAATACAATTTTAAGATGTAAAGAGACAAGACGGGGTTTGCTTCTGTTGCCCGAGTCCAACACAGCAGTCCTATGTAACTTCTTGGGATTATATTTTCATTTAGCTGAACTGTTGACATATCAATTTAATGTAAAAATGTTCAAATTTGGTCCCGAATACACATTGTGAAAATGTCAGGATTCTTGTTCGGACAGTCCTATTTATTTTATTATTTATGACAAAATTAAACTTTTACGAAAGTTAAACAAAAAAGTACTTCGGCAACATCTCAAAATAATAATAATAATAATAAATCTCATATAAATGAGAGTTGTTATATATATATTCCCAAAATAATTTCTACATCAGATGGTGAAGAATGACCATAGCAAAGACAGGTGTTTAGGACTTTGTTAGTTTAGTCGTCTGGAACATGGGTGGCCAATTTAATGACATGAAGCAAATACTTCAGATCGTCCAGTTGGTGCAGTAAATATTAGTCCACAGCTTAAACCGAATAGGAAACAGCTTAAGATAACTTTATGATTGGACACGTGCTCTGAGCATCAACCGATGCCGTCGAGTGCTTTTGAAATGACAGAGAGTCATTAGGAGGAGGGCACGCGTCCTAATGAGCTCCTTTTCAAACCTGTTGAATAGAGAAAAGCACCTTGCGGCAAGACCTGGGGCTATTTAATGGCCATTGCGCCCAGCGCTGCCCAGTTTACGCACGGTAGTTAAAGCTCTAACATCACAAACGCGGTATTAGTGACATCTGAAGAAAAATGGAAGACATCTTTTTTGATTTCGATGCTCAAGATGCTGCCACAGACTTTGCCTTCTGGGGCCAAATGGACCCCAACTTTCAGTTCCAGTCTCAGCTGGACACGCTGCTGTTTGACTGCAGCGCAATGACAGGTCAGATGTCGCCCTGGTCCTCTTTCGGGTGCCAGTCCGTGTTCCCCGAGGATCAGCTGACCTTCACGGACTTAGACTCGAAGTCTCCGCAGCTGGAGGTCGGTGCTGAAGTGGACAGCTCCTTAGTGGACGAACCCCATGAGATCGGCAAGCGCAGACAGCAGCAGCAGCAGCAGCGGCGCTTGACGTCCCATCACCCGTACAAGGTTTTGCGCTACGCCGCCAACATCCGGGAGAGGAAGAGGATGCTCAGCATCAACTCTGCGTTTGAGGAGCTGCGCTGCCACGTGCCCACGTCCCCCTACGAGAAACGGCTCTCCAAAATAGACACGTTAAGACTGGCCATCGCTTATATCGCCCTGCTTAGGGAAATCCTCATGTCGGGCTGTGACCCCAAGTCATATGTCGATGAATGCATGAAGAACGGCTATAAGAATCAGACCAATGCCATCTGGAACACAAGTGGTAAGATGATAGTGAAGCATATGCAGGCTACACTGGAGGGAAAATTGGCGTCGAAACAACTTTCACTCAGAAATTGCTAGTAAATTTCACAATTAGTGATTTCGATGCTCAAGATGCTGCCACAGACTTTGCCTTCTGGGGCCAAATGGACCCCAACTTTCAGTTCCAGTCTCAGCTGGACACGCTGCTGTTTGACTGCAGCGCAATGACAGGTCAGATGTCGCCCTGGTCCTCTTTCGGGTGCCAGTCCGTGTTCCCCGAGGATCAGCTGACCTTCACGGACTTAGACTCGAAGTCTCCGCAGCTGGAGGTCGGTGCTGAAGTGGACAGCTCCTTAGTGGACGAACCCCATGAGATCGGCAAGCGCAGACAGCAGCAGCAGCAGCAGCAGCAGCGGCGCTTGACGTCCCATCACCCGTACAAGGTTTTGCGCTACGCCGCCAATATCCGGGAGAGGAAGAGGATGCTCAGCATCAACTCTGCGTTTGAGGAGCTGCGCTGCCACGTGCCCACGTTCCCCTACGAGAAACGGCTCTCCAAAATAGACACGTTAAGACTGGCCATCGCTTATATCGCCCTGCTTAGGGAAATCCTCATGTCGGGCTGTGACCCCAAGTCATATGTCGATGAATGCATGAAGAACGGCTATAAGAATCAGACCAATGCCATCTGGAACACAAGTGGTAAGATGATAGTGAAGCATATGCAGGCTACACTGGAGGGAAAATTGGCGTAGAAACAACTTTCACTCAGAAATTGCTAGTAAATTTCACAATTAGTACATCGAAAAGACAAGTAACACACTGAATTAAACGTGACGTTTGGAAGTAGAAAGATTGAAAATGTATTTTCTTGTAAAGCATAGGCCCTACTCCAATAATCTTTGTGAAAATGATTTTCAAAGTTGTAAATAAAACAGTGTCGGTCAAAAATGTTGGCAACAGTTTGAGATCATTCGTGAAAAGAACAAGAGGCTATTGTTTTCTAGTTTAAGTTATTTAAATATTAAAATGAAAAGAATTTGAGCAAAAAGTTGAATTGAAAATTAAATATAAATGTCAAAAGTGCGAACGGAACGACTCCTATGAACCAGTTCTTTGAATCAAGTCTAATTGAACGCAAGATTTGTATCAATCGATTCCCAAACGAATGGCTCTTGTGAACCGGTTCTGTTTTCAAAAATCTGTTACTCATAACGTGAACAGTGCCATCTAATTCACATAAGAACTAGTTCCTTGTAGTGAATCAAAGTCATACATATAGACTACTGTATGAAGCGAAGAGTGTAGTCTGCTTCCCGAACATTATGAACTGGTTTGTTTTAGTGAATCAAACATATATATATATATATTAAAAAGTAATTAAAAATATAATTATTATTAAACGTGTGTGTAATCAAAGTAAAACACCTCATAACTTTAGCTCATGTGCAGTTTTAAATACAGATGAAGGTACAGATAAAATACAGTAAAACATTCTAAATATTGGTTTAGAAAAACATCTTTGATCATTTTAAAACATGACAGGAAAATTAGATCAAACATTTGTGCTGTCTTAGTGTCATGGCAGCAATTTTATTCATTTAAACCAGCATTTTGAAGTATTAGGAACAGACTGGATATTTATCCATCCACATGCACACACGTTTCGTTTCGTTCCCCTTGTTTGCAGGGCATATGGGGTAAATGGCTTGTTTATTAGGAGTGCATATGCAAATAGGTCCTCAATGGGGCTTATGTCACTCAAACAGGCATGATTAAACAGTTCCCATTGTTTATATTGACTGTGCAGTTTATTCCCAGCTGTCCAATCCGTTTTCAAAAACTTCCTTTTCTAAGACAGGAGTATCTTCACTGAACTGAAAGGGAGCTGTATATTTAACTAACCACATCCCAGGGTTCCAGCTCTTCAAGAGGGAGGGTTTTAATGAATAAGTGTGCCTTTGTTATAGCCTTAGACCAGCGACTTGTTAAATGGTCATTAAAATGTATCTAAAGCCTCATGTTTGCTCTGCTTTTGTGCTCTCCAACTCCAGATCTGACAGCTCGGCTCTCTTGGATAAAGTGGGATTAACTGCAGCATGGGCCGTGAAGAGAGATGCTGCCTCTCCCTCCTTTTCTCACGCTCCTCTTCAATGGTGCCGTGGCACGACGACTCCAGCACATCTGCAGACTTCTCACCGCATTACACCTCCTGGCACCCAGGACACTTTTTATATTCTAATTTGTTGTGGGTTAAAATCAGGCCCCCTTTTGCTCATCCAGAATGGCGTTGTTTGTTGTGAATGAGGCCTTATCAGGACAAAGCCGTGACACTTGTGCCTGTGTGCAAGATGAGAGAATGGCAAAAGGGCAGCCGTTCAAATTTGTTTCCATGTGCTGCACTGCTGAAAGCAAATCGAAAGGGTTTGGCCTGGCAATGTGCCTGACGACCACACGCAGATTTTAGCGCAGTGACAGTTTATACCGTGAAATTATTTTATCACAGCAGTATTTATTTGTTAATTTATTCTTTTTATTTGTTAAAAATGTTCTTTTTTTGGTCTTTCTTTTAACTTTGTGTGATTGAATCGTATATGATTATTATATTTTTGTAAAAATATATACATTTAAAAAATGTAAAAGTATATACAAAATGCTTGACTTGGGATTTCTCAGTGATTTAAAAGTAACTTAAAGTACGCAATATTATACAGCTTTAGCTGCCATGTTTAATCACAAACATACATTTACATGTGTGATGATATCCCCCTTGATGAATATGGCTATGCTATTTTTAATATCGTCGTTTAATTTGAATATCAACTTTTGTGAGTCACAACAGCTTTAAGGTTAACTGATCTAATTTTGTGCCTCTGGAAATAATGATCTGTGGCATTGTATTACCGGTATGTTGAATATCAAAGTTATTTGTGTCAATTTGTTAATGAGGGATTTGGGGACACATAAATGTTTTAGATTTACTGGGATGCTGCTTTGTCTGTCATTGGTTATTCACATACATTGCCAAAATAGAATTGCTGATATAGCATTTTACATTAAAGACACTTTAATTACTGGTATATATACACACGTGTGTGTATATATATATATATATATATATATATATATATATCTATATTAATAAGAATGATATCAAAAGTCATTTATACGTTCTAGTACTGAGGTAAGATGGCCTCTTTGAATAAGTTCACATTTTGGGCTATGACAACTAAATTAGCACGTTCATAACACATCACCATTCTGCACATGCTAAACATATCTTAATATGTTTCAGTTTAAAAGTAATTGCACAATGTTCTCCTACCCTACTCTAACTTACATTTGACCTATTACCTATTCAGGTACCTAAATAGTACATATTTTGAAAGGGTACTGCTCCAGTGACAGATGTTCTACCTTTTTTCTGAGAGCGTAACAATGAATTTGCTTCCCAGCAGTCCCCTACTAAGAAGCCACATTTGTTTTAGCCATTTCCCCTTTGTTTTAAAAGCTTCTCCAGGGAACCCTCAAACTGTAGTCACTTACAAACAGAACGCCGCCATTATAGGAGCAAACGCATGATGGTTTTTGGATAATAGATGAGCGGAGCAGATTCTCTTAGAAAAAGCTAGCAGGAGTGAAACATCCTGCACGTTTACCTTTCAGGTGAGGTGTGTAAAATACGTCTTTAAGTCTTTGCAAGTGGAATTTCTCTGCTGCTAATGGCCCTCGGTGGATATAATTAAACTTTAGCATTATGTGGAACGGAAAGCTAATTATTGTCTCAGTCTGTCGAGCAGGTTTTAACCCCCTGAACGTCTGGCCTCAGAGATCCCGCTTACAGTATAATAGGTGTGGTCCTTATAGATTCAGTTCCTGTGTAACTTCACCTGCACTCTTATAAATAAAAGTTCCAAAAGGGGGTTTTCACGGCGATGCCATAGAATAATCATTTCTGGCCCCCAAAGAACCTTTAAGGAAACAGTTCTTAAAATACTTTTTTTTTCTTAATGTGACTAACATTTTAAAGGGATAGTTCACCCAAAAATGTAAGTTCTGTCAAAATTTACTCCTCCTCAAGTTGTTCCAAACCTGAATGACTTTCTTTCTTCTGCTGAACAAAACAACAGAACAGTTGACAGTAGCCATTGACTTCCATAGTACAGAAAAAAAAACTATGGAAGTCGATGGCTACCATCAAATGTTTGGTCACCAGCATTATTCAAAATATCTTCTTTTGTGTTAAAAAGAAGAAAGAAACTCATATAGGTTGGGGACAACTTTAGAGGGAGTAAATTATGACAGAATTTTCATTTTTTAGGTGAACTATCTCTTTAATAATCTAAAGAACCTTTTTCCACTGTGAAGAACCTTTTGTGGAATGGAAAGATTCCATGCATGTTAAAGGTTCTTCACTGAACCGAAGATTCCAACAAAGAACCTTTATTTTTAAGAATGTGTATCATTTTCTCACAGAGCTGCTCCATAACTGCTGGAGTTCAAGTTGAATGGATGCTTAAGGCCGTAGCGCTGCAGGCAGAGTCTTTGGAGATTGGTATTGACTTCATTTATGCATTTGGCTGACTCCTCCATCCAGGGTGATGTTCTTACCAGAGCCCCAGCTCCATCTCTGGAGGCAGCAGCAGGTGTGTGATGACTCCCCACAAGCGCTCCGGCCATCGATCACTATATAACACAAGCCCCGCTGCACTATTACTATACCATCGGCTTCAATTACAGCCTGAGTTACGTCCCTTATTACATGTTGTATGACCCTGAGAAGGTCTGTGTTTTAGTTCTCCGTGCTGTCAGAGCAATGTAGAGCTCAAGTGGGGCATACAGGTGGAGATCCGATTTACCTTTGGGACTCATGCTTACTGTACTGACTCAAACGGGCTGGACTTGTTATGCGCATGCTGTTACAATGCTGTTAGTTGATCTTCTGCACAGGAATTCTTAAAGAATGTAGCTTGAAAAATAATAATGCAACAAGAAATAACACTGGGCCTTTATTATCGCCATCTAGTGGTTAGTTTAGTTATCTATAGTTTTTCTTTTAAGTGCTTTTCTTAGCTATCTTTTCTTAGCTATCCCAAAAATGAAAATTCTGTCATTATTTACTTATTTATATATTCTTATATTATCTTTATGCACTTCTTTTGCATATAACAACAGTTCAATGTGTCTACAGCTGTCCATAATCAAATTAAATAATTAAATGAAATTATTAGACATATTAATTAATTATAAAGCATTGTAATAGGGCTGCTGAAAAAAAAAATCAATTGCGATTTTTCTGTTAAAAATGTATATTGTGATAAAAAAAAACTCCAGTTTTGCTCCAGTTTGTTTGTAGGATTGCACAATTTGGCCAAAAATGTTATGATTAGATATAAATAAGACTACGATGAAGAGGAGTGAAGAGGAGAAGAGGAGGAATGATTATTATTATTATTATTAAATAAAATATTAAAATAAGAAATATTACTATTGTAAAATAGTACAACTGTAAAATTACAATACTAATATCTATGGCTGTCTAAATGTAATTATTTTTAAATGTTAAACCACCAAACTTTTATTTTGACAGAAATAAACTAAAGCTGAAACACACAGCACATATATTTATTTAATTCAATTACAGCCTTTGTGATTTAATAATCGCACTAAGCCATTATAATTGAAGTATAATGCTTCATAAAATGTTATTATAAAAATGTTATAAAAGTAGCCCAAACGACTATATTTCATATAGAGACTGGAGTTCTGAAGCCATGTAATTCAAAAATATAAAAAATTAAAAACTAAACATTCAGTTACTACACACATGAGAATCAGTGCCTTTTTGGAAACAATGATGTGCCATTTTTTTATCTGGTCATGCACAAAACTGTATGGACTAACTTGTCAGATGTGGTCACTGTAAAATCTTGTTGTATGTAGAGTTGTGCAAAGATTTTGCAAAACTATCTAAATTGAAAAACAGCATGTGGGTTTGGAACGTCATGAGAGTGACAGATTTTCTGTTAAATTATTTTCAGGTAAACTATTGAATTCCTTTAAATATGCAGGGGGGAAAAAGCTGTCAACCTTTAAAATCCTAAATAATGTTTAGTATCAGAACATTGCAAAATGGTTTAATGGACACTCCATTACGGATTGTGAAACACTCACAGTGCTGAAATGTTGTGTGTTGCTCATCCGTCTCTGAAGTTTACAGGATTAGTGCTATAATTCAGCAATGAAATAAAACGGAAAAAATCAATGAAACCCAATAAACACTTGTATCCTGACATCTTCATGATGTTCTGCTTTGTTTCTTTTAGCAGCTGGGTTTGTTTATTGTCTGGCCATCCGACCTAAGTAGATCGTCACACTTGTGTCAGGAAGGATGAGGACTGGAGTCCTCGGGCAGGTGTGTTTATTATGCATTTCACTTCTCTAAACATGATTATGATATCACTTCCTCTGAAAGCAGACTTCCAATAGGATATCAGCTATCAAATAATATGGAATTCAAGGAATACATGCTCACTTCAAATCAATTGTCATGTAAAGCCTCTCTAATCAAAATAATAGAGGTCTAAACAAGGATAAAATTGTAACCACAGCTCTCAAACATAAGAAAGCATCACCATGACTTCACAAATTAGAACACCATTGATTACATTATTTACACAGACACCCTGAAAGTCTTTTGGGACACCATCAAACACTGAGTCAAGGTCTGTTTACAACAGCAGAGGGAATGTTCATTCACGCACAGTTATTTAGATGATACTACAGTGCTTTCGAGTAATTGATCTGCACGTGCATATGCACCGCCACGCTCGCTCTGCAGATCTGAGATAGCTGTGAAACACATTTTAAATGATCCACCTGCTTTGCTCATTACTGCGGGCCCCTCAGGGCCTAGACACACACACACATACGCCGAGATAGTGACTGCGATTGGCTGAGTGGGGAGATATGCATTTTTCCTTAAAATACATTTTGGGAATGTCACGGTTTCATTGCCACAGGGGCATATGAGCCATTTTTTAAAAATACCTTCAGGATTTTCAGCCTTTCTCACTCAATCGAAATCACAGCATGCGTTATATCCGGAGGGCTTTTAAAAAAGTCAAAGGAAAAATATTCTATGTGTTTATATCATTACAGAGCCGATTATAATGTATTTATTAATGAAGCAGTTTTTTGTTATTGTCTTTCTGTGCAGTCAGTGGGATCCAAAAGTCTGAAACCACGTTCAAAATCTGAATTCATTTCCATTTAAAGGAATAGTTCACCCAAAAATGTACTCACCCTCGGGCCATCCAAGATGTAGATGAGTTTGTTTCTTTATTGAAACAGATTTAGAGATTTTACCTCAGTGGCTCACCAATGGATCCTCTGCAGTGAATGGGTGCCGTCAGAATGAGAGTCCAAAAAGCTGATAAAAACATTACAATAATCCACACCACTCCAGTCCATCAATTAATGTCTTGTGAAATGAAAAGCTGTGTGTTTGTTAGGAAACAAATAATCCATAATCACGCTTCCTCCAGTGAAAAAGTCCATCCCTTGTTGTTCGCTCACATCAAAATCCACTAACATCTTTGTTTAGAACTGTTTTGGACTGTTTTGACTTGCAAATGGTGCTTGATCTGTGCATATTTTTCTCCTGATTCAGACGAGACGGCTTTTTTACTAGTGAAAGCAATATTGTTTTAGCTGGAAGCAGCCGTTTGAAGTTAAAAACATCTTGATGATGGATTTGTTTCTTACAGACACGCAGCTTTTCATTTCACATGACATTAACTGATGGACTGGAGTGGTGTGGATTACTTGTGGATTAATGTGATGTTTTTATCAGCTGTTTGGACTCTCATTCTGACGGCACCCATTCACTGCAGAGGATCCATTGCTGAGCAAGTGATGCAATGCTACATTTCTCCAAATCTGTTCCGATGAACAAACAAACTCATCTACATCTTGGATAGCCTGAGGGTGAGTTCATTTCCAGCAAATATTCATTACTGGGTGAACTATTCCTTTAAAACCTGGAAAGTTTTAAGAAAAAGAAAGATTGTTTTTGAAATGACATAAGAAATGACATCAAATGGTGAAATATTTTCTGCACATTAACATTAATCAAGTGACTTTTCTTGCTTCTTTTGAAAGATCATGTCAGCTCTCATGCTGCTGCCATTAAAACAAACCAAATACGGAGTCATTCTGAAATTCATGTAATTTTGTTATGCTGATAATAATTACAGCAAACACATGGTGAAAATGTGTCTCATAAGAACTATTGTAGAGAAGCTTGGCTCACTGGACATCAGTCAGCTACACAATACCGTAAAAAACTACATACAGAAAAAACGACATCTTACAGTGGGACCAAACAAACCAAAATGTTTTGTTTTTTGTTTTTGTTATTCTACTGTTATTCTACAAAACGAGTGCCAGTGTCTCTCATATACATGTGCAAATATGGAATTTAAAGGGATAGTTCACATACAAATTATATATATATATATATATGTAGTAGATATATGCACATTTTGATGAAGAAATATTTGGAATTATATACTATGATTTTATAGATGTAATAAATAAAAAAGTTAATAAAAATATAAATATATACCATACAATATAATTTAAGTATATGAATTATTACATTTATTAATTTGCAAATTGCACTTTAAAATCAACTACTCAAACTAGAAAATACACTCTATTCAAAAGACACCCATTCAGCAATGCAGATATTTTTTGTGCTTTCTAACGCAACTTTAAACTTACACTGACAGTTTACTGTAAATGTAGTTGTTGAGTTTACATCAATCATGACTCAGACAATCCTCTAGGCCAGTCCAGGCCAATCAGCAGGGCAAACAGGCTGTGTTTGCCCAATCTCAGAGCACTTAGACGGGCCACCTGTGCCCACACAGCCCTGTGAACCTGAAACTAACCTTAGCACCAACATCACAACTGCACCTCTCATTAGCCTGCAGTGTTTGTGCAAGAGCTTGTGCGGGGGCTGGAGTTGCACCAACACTGACTACAATTCTCAATCGCTACAACAAGTTCTGTGGACAAGTCATGACAATGGGTTTGAACATGGAATAAATTACAAGGTGCATAATCTATTTTATGCTTCAAAGAACACACGTCTTCTACGATGACTAAGAAACGTCTTCCGTTCAAACAAACTGCGATACAGATCAGTTCCTGAGATGGATCAAAGATGTTTTCTGGAGAGATACACAGTGCTGTTTACTTTAGAAATCTGCATTTTGTAATGAAAAATATATGACATTTACATGCATCTCATAGTGTTCAAAATATGAAAATGTGAAACAATTTTTGAGAACAACTACTAAAACACAACAGCGCTTGCCTGTCAGGGTCCAGGCCGTTGCATATTACGGATGTGCTTTGCTCCATTTGCTTTCCTTCAGTTGAAAGCGCTCTCGGGCACCAGAAACCCTGGCCCAAGACCATATAACACCAGCACAGCACCCGTCCTGAAAGCAGGAGGAGAGGGTTAAACAATCTGCATCATATTAAACAAACCTAAATGCTTCAAGCTGCTACATACTCCCTAATGAAACATTTATGAAGGACCTCTAATGCAATTTTAGAAACACCTTGTCACTGGACGTGCTAGAAAACACAGTCATATGGATGAATGAGAGGCCAAACTGCCTTAGAGTGCGAGTTAACGCCGCAGGGGTGCAAAGCTCACTCCACTATAAGCATTTACATTTTACATGGACAGTTTAAACATTCGACTTTCAGCATTTATTTATTTGAATGACCTTACCATATAGTGCCACCCCTGAAACAATGCTTTGTACTCAGTAAATAATAAAATACAATTAATGATTAATGATTGTGACTCCAAAAAGTACTCATTTACTTCAGTCACAGTATTTTATTTTTTTTTTACAAAAATAGACTTTTATTCATTTTAATTTAGTGGATGCTCTCCTCAAGTTCACACAGGTGTAGTTCATCACTTTAACAATGAACATGTTCCACTATTGTTTGACCACAAAGTGTATAGTAATGTTTGTCTACATTTTTTAACATTATTGTTTTAGCACTCAAAATCTAACTTTTTATTTTATTTATGTGAAATGTTTTGCTTGAAAATTGTTTGATAGTCTGTATCTAATGTACTGACATTCATTAATTTTACAGTGTGACTTTTTCACTACGGGTCAAACGTTTTTGAATAATTAGGATTTTTGGATGTTTTTGAAAAAAGTCTCTTCTGCTCACCAAGGCTGTATTCATTTGATGAAAAATACAGTAAATAAACGGTAATATTGTGAATTATTATTACAATTTAAAAGAACTATTTTCTATTTGAATATATTTTAAAATGTATTTATAAAATATGACAGCATTTAAACAGCATTCATTTGAAACAGAATTCCTATGTAACATAATAAATATCACTTTTGATCAATTTGTTTAATATATATATATATATAAATATATTGAATCTTACTTACTTTTTTTAAGAGTAGTATATCACAGTTTCCACAAAAATATGAAGCAGCACAACTTTTTTCAACATTGATAATGATGAAAAATGTTTCTTGAGCAGCAAATCAGCATATTAGAATGCTTTTTGAAGGATCATGCGATACTGAAGACTTGAGTAATGAGGCTGAAAATTCAGCTTTGCCATCACAGGAATAAATTATATATTAAAACATATCCAAATAGAAAACAGTTCTTTTAAACTGTAATAATGTTATAGTTTTTACTGTAATGCAGCCTTGGTGAGCAGAAGAGACTTAAAAAACATTAACAAGTCATAATTACCGTATTCCAATCTTTTGACCCGTAATGTAAGTGTGCAAATATATTTTGGGGACTCTGTATTTTTTTAAATTAAGAATATGTTCTTAAGGATACCTGCACGAAGTTCATGACTCTGCAAGTGCAAACGGAGAGATTAACATTGCAAACATCGATGTTTGCAGGAACAAGTTTGCACTATTAGTTCACCAAGGCATGCCATCTTCACACCACATCCACAGAGTGAGGAACAAGGCATCTGTTGATCCTCAGCTACTTGCTGAAAAGATAAAGGGAATAGTCACTGAAAAGCACATTTTGGAGATTACATTTTATACAAGTGTTATGTCATTTCCAGTAGCTGCAGCAGTCATATCAAGACTGACTGCACTTTCAGTAAGAGACGTTGCACTGACATCAATGAAAAACAGCTGTGTGTGAATCTTTTGTTCATCTTGGCATTGCACAAACTTTGGATGCATTGGCTCACTGAGACAGATATATATATATATATATGCATTGATATATGTGTGCCCGGCCCCTTACAAAACACAGTCACATGAGCTGCAGCAGTCATATCAAGACTGACTGCACTTTCAGTAAGAGACATTGCACTGACATCAATGAAAAACAGCTGTGTGTGAATCTTTTGTTCATCTTGGCATTGCACAAACTTTGGATGCATTGGCTCACTGAGACAGATTATATTATATATATATATGCATTGATATATGTGTGCCCGCCCCTTACAAAACACAGTCACATATGAGGTTCATCTGTACAGATGAACAGCTTAGACTGAATTCTAACACTTTTATCGGGACTATAATATTTATCACATCTCTAAGACTGTCTTACAAATCTCCACAATTCTTCCCAGAACATCTATAACCAATTAACATGACGCATGTCTCACTCTATGAGGTTTCAATTATTCACTCACTAAAACTGTAAGACCACCAGATTGTCTTCTGCATGCCTTTACTATTTGTCTCTGAATCTAAAATAGGCCTGCAAACATCTGCAGGTTGATGTGACAGGCTGCAGCAGAAAGGATTTCAGCTTGTTAAAGAGTTCCAGGCCATGTGGAGCTGATTTGGAAGTGTCGAAGAGATATAAACACGTCATCTCAGCAGAGTGAAATATGGCAAGGCATATCTTTGATCTGATGTGGGTCATCTCCAGAACCTGCCGGCTGGGTCAGATGGTACCCGACCTGCCCCTGCTGAGGCCTTCGAAGAAATGGTATTACTGCGTATATATACCACTAAGTCAGGAGATTTTGGTCTGGAGAGGCTGCGCTGTGCCTCTGAGCCATATGGAGTCTATCTGAAGCAGCGGTGTTGATGGAGCGGGTCAGGCCAGGGGAAACAGGCTTCAAAGTTGGGCACATGTCAATGTCTCTCTTATCCTTTCACTATGAATTACAGGACAGAAGATATTCATTCTTCCCAATCGCCTGATCGCCTTCATCCTGCTGGAAAATCCAAAAAGTGTTTATCAAAGGCAGGTACTTCACCCTTTGTTCACACAAAAATAAAAATGTGGTCATATTCACTCACCTTCATGTCGTTCCAAACCTATGCCATTTCAGAGGAGAAATTACTGTATCTACACTTTTAAAAATAAGTTGCCAAAAAGGGGGTTTTGCAGTGAAGAACCATTTTGGTTCTCCAAAGAATCTTTCCATGAACAGTGCTTAAAAGACCCAGTTTTCTTAATGTGAAGAACATTTTTCCATTATAAAGAACCTTCTGTGTAATGCAAAGGTTGCATTGATTTGACAACTCCACACCTATTGAGAAATATTCACTGAAGTAAAAAGCGTGACAACTAGTCTTATAGAATAACTCAAAAAGGCATCAAATAAATAAAACAACAATATTTTACCATATTACATGCATATTGCTTTGTTAAATACAATATACATCGTAGTATATCAAATGTGAGAATTTCTTTTTCTCCTAAAAACATTTTTTAAAGTATAATGTACATTATTTTACACCTATAATTCCATATATAAATTTTTTTCAATATCTTATGATTTCATGAGAAATTAAGAACTATTCACTTAAAATAAAATGTGACAACTAAGCCCTGATTGCTCTTATGAAATAATTTTAAAAAGGCATCAAATTAATAGATAAACAAATAAATAAACAAACAAATCATATAACAAAAATAAAAATAAACCTTTTAAATAAAATCTCAATGCAAGAAATCCCGGAATCTACTTTCTGCATAAATTAGGTGATTTCTACTTTTTACCTATAAAAAAACAACAATATTTTACCATATTACAAGTTGCCTTATAATGCAATATACAGTGTAGCATTGCAAATGTTAGATAATATGTTTTTTTATTTTAAAAATATTTTACAAAGTAATATTTTTGGGAGATTAAAAAATTCTTGTTAACCTACTTGGTTCTTCAGATCAGTGTTTTGGGTTCTTTAAAAATATTTTACAAAGTAAAATATTTTACATCTATAATAATTTTTTTAATAAGCATCTTATAATTTCGTAATATCAGTTTTACCATAATTCTTGCCCTATATATATATATAATGTTAATTTTATATGTTAGACTAAGTCCTATTATTTTTTTATTGTTAGAGAATGTCTTCATAACATACACTAGGATAGATATTAAAATAAATGTTTAATGTAGAGGACAAATAGCTATCACGGGGATATTCAATTCAATCTGGTGTCACAGAAAACGCCAGAACGTTTTTAAAGATACTTTAGGACATAAACCAGTGGCATGTATAATCTCAGCGATTATAACAGAAATGCTAGAGGTCACGATATGCCATTTGGACTAAATTAATATGGGAGAACATAAACATAGGCTATAGAACATATATTATTATGCTTTAAAGAATCGTAAAACCCTCTAAACAGTAAAATGCACCATAGAAGCCGCGCGCAATTAGAGTAAGAAATGAACTTTCATCATAATTACTATGAGAACTGGCTGATTACACATTCCTTGACTGCTACATTTTCTAAAGAGCCAACAGAGAAATCACAGACAGTATGGAGAGAATTATAGCCTAATAGTAATGTAGCCTATGTTTTCTAAAAAATAACAAGGAAAGCAAACGCTGGATTCTCATTTTTCTCAGTTAAGTTCATATAGGGTGCAAATAAACATATTCACATAATATCGTCAATCTTACGAAACGAATGACGACCCAACCAAGCTTTTTATATTTAGTGGAACATTTTCCCTTTAATGACTAAAACTCACATTTCACCGGCGATTAAAAAGCTGGTTACAAAGCGCATTAATAAACGTGAGAGAGAAATGGAAAATAATTATTATCATGACTGAGGAAATACTGGATGCATTTGAACGTTTTTATATATGTGCAAAGAAATTAAGAAGGTTCTCTGGAACCCCTGGGAAAAAAAAAATCTTGGTCTACACTCCTAAAAATAAAGGTTCAATTTGGCTGTAGTAGCCTATATGGTTTTTGGGAGATTAAAAACATTCTTGTTAACCTACTTGGTTCTTCAGATCAGTGTTTTGGGTTCTTTAAAGCACCTGTATATTAAAGAACAGTGCTCAGTTGAACTAAAAGATTCTGCTATATGGCATCAGGAAGTGACGTTCCTTATGGTTCTGCAGGAACCTTCATTTTGTAAGTGAGAAGGTGCTTGTGAAATAACTTCACAGAAACCACTGAAACCAAAGACTGACATCTTAAGGCATTAAGGCAAGGCTGAAATCTTTCAGGCTAAAATGTGATCCAATATGAGCAATTATTAAAAATAATTTTGAGATTTTTTTAAAATTAAAATGTATTTTCATTTGATTTAATAAGCTAAAATATGCATGCATTAGTTATATCTTGTGGTATCTATTATATGAACCTGCATGTCTATAATACTGAATACGGTCCTACTTGAAATCACCAATAATTGAAATGAGTAATCATAATTATGCATTTTAACCCATTTGAATCCACCGGTTAAAATGAGTTGGATAAAGCTGTTGCTTTCATTGTATGCTCTGGATTAGGCCTCCATCAATCAAGACAACACACAGCTGTCAAAAAATGATTTTACTTGGAATTCTAACTCAATCTTATGAATTTCTTTGGATAAAGTAATATATGCTACTGAGAAATCAGAAGAAAGGCAGGTGTATGGCTTCGAATTTCAAACCAAACGACCTCCTAAATCACAGCTATTTTCCAGTGACGTAATTCCACCTGGCATTTGTGTAACATGTTTGAATCAAGCCTTTTCTTGTGTAAGCATGTGCTCCCACTCACAATTAAATAATGGGATCATTAATAGCTTCCCATTTCTCTACATTTTAAACCAAGTCTGTGCGTTCGACCACAAACAAACCTTGACGCTTTAGGCCTTCCCAGAAAATTCCTGCAAAGACGTTTCAGCACTATTTGATAGAAAGAAGCAGATTTTTGAACCTTTCTTATAAATGCTTTTTTTCTTCTTCCACAGACTGTTTACTTCCACTAATTTTGAAGACACCAAAGGATTTATTGATGAACCTCTAAACCTCAGTGACGTGGCCAAAGGACATTCAGTAGATACACCTACGGACTTGAGCATCCTCATGAAGGAAACAACGAAAGGAGCTTTTTATATAGAGGAAACGTAGATGACGTCTCCTGTGTCGTCAAATACATTTAATCATTTTCACAAATTATTCTTAAATGTCGGCATGGTGATAGTACAGGAAGGCCATCTGTTATCAGTATGGAAACTATATTGTGTGTTTGTCTCTAAACAGAAGAGTTTACATATATATATATGTGTGTGTGTGTGTGTGTGTGTGTGTGTATGTATACGAACAAAAAACGATTGTAAATAGGCTACCTGTGAGTATTGTCAGCTTTTTTAAGGGACCAATGCAATTTAGAGCAATACTTTCCCACTAATTTTGAAGACACCAAAGGATTTATTGATGAACCTCTAAACCTCAGTGACGTGGCCAAAGGACATTCAGTAGATACACCTACGGACTTGAGCATCCTCATGAAGGAAACAACGAAAGGAGCTTTTTATATAGAGGAAACGTAGATGATGTCTCCTGTGTCGTCAAATACATTTAATCATTTTCACAAATTATTCTTAAATGTCGGCATGGTGATAGTACAGGAAGGCCATCTGTTATCAGTATGGAAACTATATTGTGTGTTTGTCTCTAAACAGAAGAGTTTACATATATATATATGTGTGTGTGTGTGTGTGTGTGTGTATGTATACGAACAAAAAACGATTGTAAATAGGCTACCTGTGAGTATTGTCAGCTTTTTTAAGGGACCAATGCAATTTAGAGCAATACTTTCTTGAAGTACGCTGCATGGATGAATGCATACATATGATTTTTCCTATGCAACATTTTCAATTTCCGTCCATTGTACATTTTGCTTATTTATTAAAACATATTTTTGAACATTTAGGGGTGAACACTTTGCTTTGTCCATATAATCACTCTAGATATGCCGGTTTTTACTACAGTAAAGAACATTCAGATTTTCCCCTTATTTTGTTACAAAAAGAAACGGTTATAAAACAGTGCAGGTTCATTAGCCGAAGAGAAAGTCCAGCCAGCTTTACCCCTAAGCTTATAAAAAAAAGCCTGTCCACTTTAATAAGAAGAAATCACTGAATCCAGACGGCTGGAGGCAAATGCTTTAACAACCGCAGATAACTACCGCATTTAAATACCGGACCCCTACCAGACCTTTTCATTTCTCCTTTAAATCTACACCAACGCTCGCAAAGCATTTAATTGTTTACATCTCATTTTCCTAGGCTTAGTTTGATAGAAATCTAAAGGAAACGACTCCACTGTTGAGGCATTAATGTTTGATAAAAGCTCAGTTGTTCTGTAGGCCTGTTCAAGAATAATTGAACTCTGCTTTTTAAAACATCTGATGGCATTAAATCACAAAACACTATGTCAGAAAACTTTCATTTCCAGTGTTTTTTCTGGCACTTAATAACTATTTAAAAAGTTGTGTTTATTATTTGGATTGCTTTTATCAATTTGTTACATATTCTGTTACACCAAATACACAAAATAATGATCTTTAAAAAAGCATCATATGACCCCCTTTAAGGATTCGTTCACATAGGCCTATCGGATTTAACGAATCGGACTGAATCAGTAAGGACGGTACTCTAGAATCCGAAGTGCCCGCCCCCTGCACTGTAAATAGACGCTGAAGCTGCGGCTAAGATCGGTCGCTTGCAGAGGCGGACAAAGTACTCAACTCCATTACTTGAGTGAAAGTACAGCTACTGCAGGTCAAATATTACTCCATTACAAGTAAAAGTTGTAAAGACAGATTTTTACTTACGTAAAAGTACAGAAGTACTTGATTTTAAAAGTACTTAAGTACCAAAAGTAAATTTCCTTTTTTATGTCAATGCTTTTGTTTTATTATTGTTGTATGTAATACACATTACAGATACTCAAAAAGTCATACTCAAGTAAATGTACTTAGTTACTGATGTCCGGCTCTGGTCGCTTGTTCACAGTGTAGTATTTCCTGTACGGTGAATGGCTCGAAGTGCACAATGTAGGTGATAGGGAACGATTCAGACAGTGTAAATATGCTTTTGATTGGTGCAAATGTGGTCTGGTTTCACGTTGTTTCACGCGAACCACGGCAGCGCACACAGTCTGCTCCGGCATTATTGTTTAATTTATATTAAATAAATTATATTTAGGTTCTAAATCAATGAAAAAATGAAATAAACAGCAACATGTGCCAACAAAAGGCTACATTGGTAAGTTTTAGAGCAAGTATGCAAAACCGTGATTAGGTCTAAGTAAAAGAATTAGCCTACTGAATAGTTTTTTTTTACCGATTTGAAAGTAATAATACAATATCAAACATCTTTTAATAAAAAAAACCTGTGTGTTCATTGTGTTGAGGGTAGAGTGCCTATCCATCAGTAGCGTGTTTGATACGGTCTCATTATTCCCGCCTTCCTTCTGAGCCAGAATGCCTCGGGCCACAGTTACGGAGTGGTGCGGGCCCCAGATGTTTCCCGTAAAATCAGACGGAAAAAGCAACAAAATTTTAATTTGCAGTAAAACGGATAAAGTAAAGGTTTGCGCTGCATGTGCCGCAGAAAGGATTTCATGTTCAAGCTAATGCCAAAGTTACATTACACTGTGGGGATGGGCCCTTTCCGTCTGCTAAACCTAATCAGATTGATAGGCTACCACCCTAGTGGCTTGCTCTTACCTTCTGTGTTGATAATAAACTATAAGTTAAAGAGGAAACATAAGCAATTAAAAGACAGGTTAAAAAAAAGACATCTGAAAACTCTAACTTCAGTCGAACTTCTGACTCAGTGAGCCTCGCTCAAAAGTGTTGTAAAATGCTGCTAAATAGAACATATCCTACCTGTGGCTTCAAATTGATATTAACGCGCTAAGCTACACTGTAAACTGTCTACAGTGAGCCTAATTAATTCTATTAGCATTAGTGGAAGAATTCTTTAATTTACCCTCGTGTAATTCCAAAACTGATTGATTTTCTTTTTTCTGTGGAACATAAAATTACCCATGGCTTTGAGTGGCTTATTGTGTTTATAATATTGAATATTTCATAATATTACATGCAGCTAACAAAAGTTAGCCATTTGTAGCTAGTGTGTAGCAAACAATATTCTTGTGAGGGAACTCAAAATGCTGATTTTAAGGCTCTCCAGATGTCAATAATCAGAATCGAGATGGGTAACAATTTGATCCCATAACACTCATATGAAGCTGATCCTGGCTTTCTTGCCCTAAAACAGCTCCACGTGTACAATATATGAACCCTCAGGACAGCATCCATGATCTAGTGTAGATGACGTGGCAATGCAGCACATGTTTGGCCTTAGATCGCATACAAACGTCTGCGCTGAATCACCGACCAGCAGATCAAATCAGGACATGGTTGAAGGACAGTAGATTCAGACAGTGTTACGAACATGTGTTCTAGGACAAAACATCTAGAGGGCAGGTGTTCCGGCACAGGTGGAGCGCGTTTCATCAGGGAACAACAGGTCGAAATGTTTACATTTAGTATAAACAATCCAAAAAGCCAGGAAGGGATTATGGTGGAAAAGAATAGTTCTGGAATGCTCTGGACCTTCACATACATAGAAAAGAAAGAAGACAATAAAAAAAGTACTGGGAAGTAAGATCCAGGGGCCTGTTGAAATTTTAAACGGGCCCTATTCCTAACTAGCTATTGAAACTTTGAATGACCCTAATGAATGATTCCTAATTAACTATAAATAACTAACATCTACCGAAGTTTTTGAAAATGCTAATGGATGACAATTGAAATCTGAAATTTTCAAAGACCTTAATGGATGATTCCTATATAAATTAGACATTTTTAAAGACCCCAATGGATGATTTCTAACTATAACTTCATAACTGACTATTGACATTATTGAAGACCCTACTGAATGATTCTAACAAATTGACATTTTCAAAGACCCTAATGGATGATTCCTATCTACAATTAACTACCTACGTAACTAGTCCTACATTATCAAAGACCCTAATGGATGATTCCTAACTAAAACTACCTACCTACCTAACTACTTAACAACCTGATCAAAGACGGAGGATGACTCCTAATGACGTTTTCAACTACCCTAATGGGTGATTCCTAACTAACACTAACCACTGTCTGACTAATTAAATAACCAACCATCCAGCTAAGTAACTAGCTGTCTGTCTCTCTAGCAACCACCCAGAAGACCCTTGCAACTGCTTAGCAACACTTTACCAACAACCAAAGTACACAAAGCATAAATAACCTTCAAGCAGCCTCTATGCTTTTTTTTTTACTTTCTGGCAAGGGGTGTCCAGCTATTATTTAAAGTGTAAAAAAACTATTTTGTAGTTTTCATTCATGTTCATTTCTGAATGAATGTGCCTGTAATTTCACTGTGAAATGACCTTGAGCTTTGGAAAATAGCACTATACAAATTATGCTTATTATTATTATTATCACCCATTAACTGTGAGAGGGAACAGACTTTCGGTCTTCCATTGCCAGCAACACCACTTCTCCCCTCATCCTGGGAAGCACCAAAAACAACTCCAAAAGCACATCACTCCCACCCCCCGTCCTCTCTAAAATTCCTCCAAGTCTTTCCACCGCTGGGGAGCTTTCCGTTGCTCTTGGAAGCAGAATCAAACTGGACAAGAAAATGGCTTAAAACACTAAAGTGGCTGTAAAAGCTGGTGTGCTGTACACATGCAGACCAGGCTATGGAAATTACCTCCGGACTGATGTGGCTCTTACTCAGTGTTCTTGAGTAGTTTTGCATAATTCTGTATTATGATTCACCAGCATCTCTATTCAGTCTCAGGCCTCTTCGCTCAAAGTATATAACATGAGCAGCTGTGAAATATAATGAAAACAATGGCCTTATACACAAACTTCAAGAGCTAAAAGAGCAGAAATTCATCATCTTAACTGGATCAGGCAACTTGCAATAATGTTCAGTGGTTAAACTAAGGTGCAATAGCTCTCACACCGGCTGCGGTAACCTGATCCCGTCTTCTCTGTGGGTTCATACCACGGCACACTCGCACACCACACCACTTTCCTCTTAATTTGAAGAAAGGTCATACCAGGCTACTGAGGTGAGGAGCTGTAATTCTCTCATTATGATACAAACCATAGATACACCATGTCCTATAACCAAGCACGGTGCTAGTTTTCCAGCAAGTTGGCTAGCTACACTAAAAGTGAAATTTCTGTGCAGTTTGATACAATCACAACCAATCAGAACATATTTGATGTTTAATATATCTAAGTGGAGCATGTGGACAAGTAAGATTTCAATGTGGGTGGAGCTTTTCTAGCATGACACCACATAATTACAACACTGTCAAATCTCTTCACATTGTGCAGTGTTTTCACTTTCAGTCTGGATGACAAATTACTTAGAAATGAGTCAACCCACAAAATGTTGCAACCCACTCATCTCATGAATGAATGCCCTCTGCTGGTAACTGTGAAGTATATAAAACACATGATATTCAAAACAAGAGGAGTTTCTTTGTCATCCATGGAACAATATTAACATCTTGCCTTAAAGAAGAAGAAGAAGAAGAAGAAGAAGAAGAAGAAGAAGAAGAAGAAGAAGAAGAAGAAGAAGAAGAAGAAGAAGAAGAAGAAGAAGAAGAAGAAGAAGAAGAAGAAGAAGAAGAAGAAGAAGAAGAAGAAGAAGAAGAAGTCAAAATGATATACAAAGTTTTTAAAGTGCTCGATAAGATAAACATACCTAAAACAGTAATTGGATTAACTAGACTGCAGTGCAGTGTGTTGCTATGTGGATGCATGACTCAAAACAGTTCCTAGATACTGTATGGCTGAGGTCCATGCATCAGTCTATCAGGGGCCATTCACACAGAGAACGTTTTTAAAATGCGAGATGCAGGGTAGTGGAATTAAAAAAAAGAATTATACAGAGGCGTTTTTTCTTTTAAAGCAACTGTATGTAGTTTTATATATTTTTGCCAATTTGGAGCCCCCTACAGTTAAATGAGTGGAATTCACTGTCTTAATTACTGTGAATATCCGTACAAATGCATTTGTTTCCGCCATAAAGCAATCCGCCCTTTTCGCGGAATTTCATACCGCTCACCAAACAGAGTTGCCAAGTCCGCTTTTAATACGCAACTTTGGGCTTCTTTTTTTGTTACGTTGCATAAAAAAAATACTGGGTCGTGTTTTTTGGGCTTATTTAAAAAAAAAAAAATACGGTAGCTTTGACAAGCAACTTCGTTTCTTTACATTCATGCTCGTCGTATTCTCCAATGCATTGATTGATACTCTGTCTGCTCCATGGTCTGCTCAAAGTGGCCAATCAGTGCAATAGGCCTACTAGGCCTATAATATAATAATTCAATATAAAGGTGCGTGTAATCCAAGCGATGTAATAGACGTAAAAAAGGAGTGGGATGACTTTCTTTTATAAGGTAAATGTAACATTTTTACAATGATTTTTATAATGTATTAATTATCACAGGCTATAATAAAAAAACAAGTAGGCCTATACTAATACTAACAGTATATACATTTGGATCGAATATATTTTATTTGCCCATATTTTATAAATATAAATATGTGGCTGTGTTACAGCTCCCACTTTGTTGCAATTTGCTGGTTTTTGTAAAATAACTTTTGTTTTTGCTTTTCAAATAAAAGAGTGGTTTCAGTTTAATATGTTGCAGGCTCATTTATTGGTAATAAATAATTAATAATAAATAACATTTATGATAATAAATAATCAAATAATATTGGGCTTGTTTTTGAAGCTGCGGTTGCTTATTTGTCTCACGAGAGCTGGCAACAGGGTCACCAAACTTTCCAGAACAGACGTTTGGCGAGGAGCGTGGGAAAGAAACAGGAGCCATTGGCCTTATCTTATAATCATAATGATTTTGAAACTTATATTTCAAGGTAAACAAACTTGCACACTGTTGCTTTAAAGGGACAGTTCACCCAAAATTTTGAGTCGTCCGCGAGCCAGACATCACTCCTTAGCATCGGCCTGCAGACCGTAGATTACAGGTAATAATTTTGTAAATAATGTTTCGTTTCTTGCACAGACCAATCGTTTCGCTTCATAAGATCTCAATGTATCATCATGAGCCATTGGTATTAATTTTGTGTTTCCTGATACGTTTTTTTTTACTCTCAAAGTGACGGTAGCCGATGACTTACATTTTGTGAATCACAAAGGGCCATTAAGCTAAAAAAATCTTCTTTACTATTTTACTGAAGAAAAAAAGTCACCTAGCCTACATCTGGGATGGCCTGAGGGTGAGTGAATTAACACTCAATTGTTCATTTGTGGGTGAACTACACCTTTAAGTTGAGCGCTGAGTTGTTAGAACACCATGTTGCAAACTGTGCTGCTTTTCCATTCTTTTTCGAAGTAAATATGCCCTAGATGGACGTGTTTGACCGTTGCGTTCACATATGTTATGGCATTATAAAACGCTACAGTTCAGCTTTTAAAAAACGCATCTCTAGGCCCTGTTCTTTTTTTTTTACACTTCCTTGCCCTATGGAAGCCCGTTTCCGCCACTGAATAAAAAATAAAAAAGGTAATTGCGACTTTTTATCACACAATTCTGACTTTTTTTCCCTCATAATTGCGTGATATAAACTTGCAATTGCGAGTTAAAAAGTCATAATTGTGAGATATAAACTTGCAATTCTGAGAAATAAAGACAGAATTGCTTGGTATAAACTTGCTCAGAATTTTTTTTTCTCAGAATTGCGAGATTATATCTGTCAATTCTGACTTTATAACACGCAATTGCGAATTATAATGTCAGAATTGTGAGATATAAACTCGCAATTCTGAGAACATATCAGTCCCCCCCCCCTCAAAATGGGACTTTAACTCGCAATTTCGTGTTATAAAGTCAGAATTGACAGATATAAACTCGCAATTCTGAGAAAAAAAAATTCAGAATTGCGAGATATAAACTCGCAACTGCAAGAAAAAATGTCAGAATTGTTTTTATCTCGCAATTGTGACTTTATATCTTGCAACTTTATAACTCGCAATTGTGTTTATATCATGCAATTCTGAGAAAAAAAGTCAGAATTGTGAGTATATCTCGCAATTCTGACTTTATAACTCACAATTTTCTATGACGTTTTGTAGTATAAATAGTGTGAGTAGTGTGTTCACACTGAAAATTTCAATACCCGGATGATGCACCTAAATAACCGGGAAAAAGAAGTGTGGAATGTTGGACACTATGCACTCAACTGTCGCAGCTTTAATTACGTAGCGAAGGGGGAGGAGCTAAACTCGCAACTGCAAGAAAAAATGTCAGAATTGTTTTTATCTCGCAATTGTGACTTTATATCTTGCAACTTTATAACTCGCAATTGTGTTTATATCATGCAATTCTGAGAAAAAAAGTCCGAATTGTGAGTATATCTCGCAATTCTGACTTTATAACTCACAATTTTCTATGACGTTTTGTAGTATAAATAGTGTGAGTAGTGTGTTCACACTGAACATTTCAATACCCGGATGATGCACCTAAATAACCGGGAAAAAGAAGTGTGGAATGTTGGACACTTTATGCACTCAACTGTCGCAGCTTTAATTACGTAGCGAAGGGGGAGGAGCTATCAGACTCCGATTATGAATGACACTACATGATTGAGTACATAGTGCATAAGTACATAGTGTATAATTGCATAGTGTATGGTGCGTCATTTGGGACGCAGCTAGACTTGTGAGATAAAAAGTTCAAATAACCTTTTTTTTATTACTATTCAGTGGCAGAAACGGGCTTCCATACTTGCCTCTTGCGTTGTAAACGTAAAAACTTTGTTTGACCGGCCCCAAGGATTTTTTTAATAGGCTACTAAGTATAGTTCATGTCTTTAGTGGTGCAGGACCAGTTATAAGCGCCATTGGTGCCAAAGTTAAATACTCAGTGTTAGGGGTTTATTCAGATCACTAATTCTAATCATGAGCAATAGTAATAGTGATACTTACCTCAGCAAACAGCACTAATTATCTATTTGAGATAAATGCATAATTCTCTATATATTTTTGTTGTTGTGTTGTTGGTGGATGAAACGCCGGTTCAGGGAGGTTACAGAGCAGAAATGCAAGGAGATGTTAATGACTTCCTCATGTGAAGGCAGCGGGAGAAAATATACAGTTCCTTTACACGGTTAGCACAGCTGCGGGGAATTGCGGTGTGAACGATTTGAAGGGGGTTGAATTAAACTTGCTCCGAGGGGGTCGATTCCCTCCCGTCCCACTTCATTTTTTGATCTCATAGAGCCGGAAGGGGATAGGTCACCTGTGTAATTTGGACGAACACAACAGGCATAAATTGATGTGAGTTGTGTTTGTGTGTGCTCTTAAAAAAAAAAGTCCCTAATAAGAAAAATATGGCGTGGCCCCTGAGAGCCACCTTTCCCCCCTTCTTTTCTGTGACGGTAAACATTTATGACAGTCTTGTCTTCGCATGCAAAGTAGAATCAAACAGTGTGGTGCTTTATGTCAGTATTGAAAATGATCAAGTGGGAAATACGGAGAGTGTGAACTCACCACTTTCGGCCTGCGTTTGTCAGCAGCACCTGCAGTGCAGTGCAGGGCATGCAGCGACGGGTCAGTACACAGATATGTCCTCCCTGTAGTAGTCTCTCAGGGTGGGCACTGGTTTTAGACTAAACATGGCAAAGACAAGCAAACAGCACACAGCTCTCAAAACACAGCACACGCGAGACCGAAGATGACAGTCGACCAGGAGGACAAGCGTGCAGTTTCTGGAAATATTTGAGCATAAAACAAACTCGGCACATTACAAATGCCATCAACATCCTCGTCTTCAGACAAAATATTATCAAATGGCTGGACAGATGATCAAATAAAACAATAAGCCATGAGAACAGAGAGGACAGTCTAAAAAAAATCACTGTAGCAAATGCCATATAATGGCTTATTGCTTTTAAAAATGGTGGCAATATGATTAAAATATGTATATAATTTCACCCCCAGAATTAAAATTCTGTCATATTTACTTACCCTCATGTTGTCCCAAACCTATGTCTTTCTTATTTCTGTGGAACACAAATGAAGATATTTTGAAGAACGTTGGTAACCAAATGGTTTCGGTTACCAATTGACTTTTATTATATGGAGAAAACAACAACAAAACAACAACAGAAATTATTTTCCACAGAAGCAAGTCAAACGCACGTTTAGAATGACATGATGGTAAATTATGCCAGAATTTTCATTTTTGGTTAAACTATACCTTTAAATGTATTAAAATTCAATATTGAAATGAACAATTATTGCAATAGTAATTATAGCATTATTTTTCATTATAGCTGTGAAATCCTTCATTATAGGTTTTCTATTTGTTGCTTGAAACATGAAATCAAAATTGATGCTACTTACTTACTTAATAGACGTCCAGGCCTTTAGAATTCATTTGTGCTTAAGTACAATAAATGAATATATGTGGAAAAACTTTACTGTACAACAAGGTTCAATTTATCATAAGCACTAGGTATCATAAATTAGGTATCACTTTTTTTGTTGTTTATTCATGTGTTCATACTTGATTAGCTAATGTAAAATTATATACATTAAATTAGTATATGTAGAAATTAACGTAAACCTAGATTAATAAATACAGCAAAATATTTTTTTATTGTTAATTAATAATATCTAATGCATCAACTAATGTTTAATGATTGTACCTTATTGTAAAGTGTAACCAAAAATACATTTTCCTTTATAATATTTTATCAAAATCCCAACTTTTTCCACCCCTGATACATTTGTCGTATTCATAGACATCACAAATCTCTCTTTCAAACTTTATCTTCAATTATCAGTGGATAAAATCAAGTCCTCCCCTAACTTTTTCTCAAATACAGATTTACTCAGAAATATGACAGATTAAGTAAAATGACCTTTTGACCTTAATATAGAAAGTACAGGTGGGGGCTCATCAGCTATTATACAGCAGCTTTGAATGTGGCTCATCCAATCAGAATTTAAAATCTGAACATGCGATTTACAGTCTAAATTTGAGGATAAGGACTTGTCGGCATGATGTCCATACCCACAGGGTGAAGCGCGGGTGTTACGGCTTGTGTCATATTGCTCCGGTTCTGCAAGGCTGATCTGTAATTTGGCTCTGAGATGCAGCTGCCTTCATCCACCACCTCAGAGCCACAATTAAAAACAGCAGAGAAGTGGCAAGCGACGCTCTGAAGGAAGCCCTTCTCTCATATAAGAGACCATAATGACAGACTAAGCCACCTCAAATGAGGATGAGCAGGGGAAAAAAAGGAGAAAGATAGAGAACAGCATTGTGTGACTGCAGACCAAAATGTCAGAAACTAGCTAGAGGTTTTTCATCTGATGCGTCAGGATTGTGTTCTCCAGGACGGGTTTACTGTGGGAATGGATGGCGTGTAGAAACCCAATTGGGAAAGAGTTCAGGGTCTTAAATTAAATGTGGAGACCGCTCTGGGTTTATCTGACCCCGAGCCGCAGGGCAAAGGTCATGGGGTTCAGTGACCTGGTCAACAGTTCTACTGACAGTCTCTAAACGTTTCACTGACACTCACCTCAAACTGACTCCCGTGGAGCCGAATATGTGAACGCATTCCTGGAGATCATTTCACCTTATGTCGATCGACTGTCAACCCGCGAGACAGTAAATATTGTCTCTTGCGTCTCTTTTTACACTTGCACTCAGTTTATTAGCTTAACCATGCCACACTTCCCAGGGTGCCAGATTTATGAATATTTATGAACATGCTGCTTTGTGACATAAGCTACGTTGTTTGTATATTTTCCGCTTTATGACCTAAAGAGTCAATTCAGCAGGGTTGGACTCGAATTAGCTGCTGGTTGTTAATTTGATTGATGTTTTGGTCAATTTATCTCGCTCTAAAAATCATCGATAGAATCAAGTTTTACTCCAAATTTTTTTTTTTGGTAAATACAACAGATTATGAAATTAAAACAATAGTTCAGTTACATTTTATATACACTACTATTCATAAATTTAGGGGGGGGGGGAAATGTGATTTTTTTTTGGAAAAGGTCTCTTCTGCTCACCAAGGCTGCATTTATTTAATTAAAAATACAGTAAAAATACTAAAATTGTGAAATATTATTAGTCTTCAATTGGATTGATTTTTATTTTAATATATTGTAAAATGTAATTTATTTCTGTGATGGCAAAGTTGCATTGTTATCAGTCTTCAGTGTCACATGATTCTTCAGAAGTAATTTTAATATGCTGATTTGCTCAAGAAACATTTGATCAATATTAAAAATCATTGTGCTGCTTAATATTTTTGCGGAAAAATTAGGATTTCGAGGATTCTTTGCTGAACCTGTGAGACGGTAAATATTGTCTCTCGCGTCTCCTTTTACATTTGCGCTTGGTTTATTAGCTTAACCATGCCACACTTCCCAGGGTGCCAGGTTTATGATTATTCAAACATGCTGCTTTGTGACATAAGCTACATTGTTTGCATATTTTCTGCTTCGTGACCTAAAGAGTCAGTTCAGCAGCGCTGGACTTGAATTAGGCTCTCTAACGGTTGTTTGTTTGACTGCCGCTTAGCGATCAGGGTGATGTTTTTGTTTGCGCTGGTCAATCCGCTGGATTTATCTGGCTCTATAACGAGCCACTGTATATTTGGACAGACATCTGACCCTTGTCTCCTCTAAATGAGCTGCTAATCCCTGTCGTGACTACTGTAAGCTGCTCTCCTCCCGGTTGCCCTCGCCTGGACAGAGGGGGCAGTGCTCAAAACACAAGCACTGGCTCCATCAAGCAGCCTTCACCACAAAAATGCCATGGTGCAGTGATATAGATACTAGAGAACTAACTGATACTCATGTGCCATGGTACTAGAAAATCTGAAAAGATCCCTATTATCTTTTAGCTTTAGGGCAGGTACATCCAGCACAAAGATGTACTTTTACTTTCTCTCTATATATTGTATAAATATATTCTCAGAGTCTGACGCTAAAGTTCTGTGCTCCAGGCAAACTGACAATAAACCACAGGCTTTAAACACACTGTGGGACAACTGAGCAACCCGGCCCTGCTCTCCCCACTAACAATTAATCTCCACCAGTTTTTCATAGAACATTACTTGTGGTGCACTGCTGTTTGCTATGTAATAGATTTACAAAATGCCCACGTCGCCCAAGAGCACACCACAGAATTACAGTGTGAAATGATGAGAAATGCTGAGCGTTCACCACCACACAGGCCATTAGCCTCTTCACAATGTGACAGGAACTCCTACAGCGGTCACATTAACACGGACCCTAACGTCCTGCTGAAATGATTGAGGTTTAACAACAGCAGACTCCTGTTCTTTTGATTAAAAAGCATTTAGTGTTGAATAAAGGGTTGAGGATGAACTACAAACTACTTTTTCACATGTGCTGTGCAGATTTTGAGTGGAAATCTCTAGAAATGTCTTAAAATTAAATTTCAAGAATGATCAAATTAACCGAATATTGAATGACAATTCAGTCATTCCAATTTTGCAGATATCCGTACCCGCTTATCAGTATAAATATTTATATAGCTTATATAAATAATTAACCCACACATATTTAAACAATTGTAATTTAGGTCATAAACATATTCCTATAGCTTTCAAATCAGCAATAATTATTATTACTAATAATTGTTATTTTCATAATATTCGATGTCTGATCATTTTTAAGAGGGTTTATATATATATATATATATATATATATATATAGTGGAGATTAAAATAAGAGAACAATCTATAAATATTAGATTTTTTCCCGAAATATTGTTAATCTTCTTCACTTAAAATTTGAAGGAATATTAGCTGTGGGTATACCACTGTTATACTAACATGATTGACAAAATATCCAAGGCATTTCAACAAAAACCTTTATTTTGTGGAAAACACAGTGATCAAAATTAGAGAACAGTAACCACTGTAGCACGAAAGCAGATTACAACTAAAATTTTGGAGGGTTACAGCTGTCAAAAATTGCTTTGAATGGTATTTACATACCTATCTACCTTTTTCTTCAACGCGGAAGTAATGGTGCGTTCAAGTCACGTCGGATAGATCGTATTTACGAGTTGAACGCACATGAACGCCACCACAAAGTCGTTATACGAGTGGGAAATTCTACATTTTCTTTAAGCCCCGAGTTTCCGAGTTGGGGGCGTGTCAGTGAGAAACATGGCAGAATCGATGGATGCAACATCTGTAGTTGACGGTAAATGTTTGTCATATTAAATTCTATATAAATGTATTAACAAAAGATGGTAGGTAAAGTTGTAGTTTGAGAGTTGTGAAAGAAAATAAATAAATACATAAATAAATAAATAGGCCCTGGTCAATCATACCAACGTTTTTTGGTTTTCGAATGGAAGACCACATGTACTACAAGTTATGACTGTGTACAATAAATCTAAAATTGGGATCAAAGAACATAAAAATATGATGTCATATGAGAGAGCAGAAAAATGACCTTACTTAAGTGATCTTAGTAGAGAATATGGCATTAAACCACTAAAATGATTTTACCATTATTATTATTAGAGCCCCTGATTGCATTATGTAAATCCATTCAGTGAAAGAACGTGCTCGGAAATAAACACAAGACATTGTGGTATTCAAAAACAAGGTACTTTATAGTTGATGTCAATGACAAACGTTAGAGCAAAGGTCCCAAAAAAAGTTCTATTGTAACAATGGAAAAACAAAGTGACAAAAATAATATGCATTTCTTACATTTTGTAAACCTAGAGCTGTTCTCAAGCCACAGTGGTCACAGGTATTACTGGCTGATAAGTTTGTTACGCAGCTGAAATCCAAGTTAAAAAAATGCAGGCCCTGTTGTATTTTCTTGTAATTTTTTAAAAGAAGGTACACCGCCATCTTGTGCCAACTAAACTGACTTGAACGCACCTGACGTCGTAATTATGACTTGTCAACTCGTAAGTACGAACGTCCCAGGAAGACTTGAACGCAGCATTAGCCATAACGTTTGTCGCCAAGGATTTTCCAGAGATTTTCAGCTGGCCATTTCATTATTTCAATGTTCTTAGCTTCAAGGAACTGCTTTACCCATTTTCCAGCGTGACTGGGAGCTTTATCTTGCATGAAAATAGCAGGGAAGGTACCGTGTGTTGCTGAAAGAGGTTCTGATAAACATTTGGATTCACCTGACATGTAGCTGTATAAGAGGCCCATCTCCTGCTGCAGAAAACATCCCCCAAAGCATGACACTTCCTCCTCCACCTTTCACTAACTTCTTTACGCACTTGGGCTTCAGTCTTTCCTCAGATTGACGATGAACATAATGTTTCCCATCAGACCCAAATAAATTAAACTTGCTCTCATCACTAAAGTAAACTTTGGATCAGTTCACCTCTCTCCACACAACATGCTCCTCAGCAAAGGCGAGCCTGGCCTTTTGATTCTTTCTGCTGATGAGAAGCTTGGTCACTACAGAGTGCGCTTTCAGTCCGACTTCTCTTAAACGTCCCGAGACGGATCCTTACCCTGTTCAGCACTGAACTGGCGAGCAATTCCAGCTACAGTGTTGAACCGACTTCCCATTGAGAGACAACCTGCTGTCGCAGGGTTTCAGTCAACCTTAGAGCGGCCCACTTTCTAGCAATCTCAGTGAAAATTCGAGGAATGCTACCAGTTAAATAGGGTTTGTCATATAATAAAGGAAATTAGCACCAGGTGCCAGATTAACACCAATAACTTGTATGTATCTGCAAGTGTTCTCTAATTTTGTTCAGAGTTCTATATATATATATATTAAGAGCGGTATTTTGTATAAATAACATATTAAAAGTTTTCAAATATATTACATATTAAATTCTATATAAATGTATTAACAAAAGATGGTAGGTAAAGTTGTAGTTTGAGAGTTGTGAAAGAAAATAAATAGGCCCTGGTCAATCATACCAACGTTTTTTGGTTTTCGAATGGAAGACCACATGTACTACACGTTATGACTATGTACAATAAATCTAAAATTGGGATCAAAGAACATAAAAATATGATGTCATATGAGAGAGCAGAAAAATGACCTTACTTAAGTGATCTTAGTAGAGAATATGGCATTAAACCACTAAAATGTTTTTACCATTATTATTATTAGAGCCCCTGATTGCATTATGTAAATCCATTCAGTGAAAGAACGTGCTCGGAAATAAACACAAAACATTGTGGTATTCAAAAACAAGGTACTTTATAGTTGATGTCAATGACAAACGTTAGAGCAAAGGTCCCAAAAAAAGTTCTATTGTAACAATGGAAAAACAAAGTGACAAAAATAATATGCATTTCTTACATTTTGTAAACCTAGAGCTGTTCTCAAGCCACAGTGGTCACAGGTATTACTGGCTGATAAGTGTTTTTTTTCTCCTTTTGGACAAACTGAAGATATATCTGACGAGCATCTGGAAAAAGCCCTTTGATGATTCCAGATGTTTCTAAAGGAACGACCCTAATCTTTTCCTAGTCTTCCTCCAGACCCAAAAATACGTCCCGAGGAAGAGTAAAAAAACCAGAAAAGAAACGAAAGACAGTCTAACATGTGGCATAGTGTGTAGTTCACCTAAAACAATGCTCTACATAAATACAATAAAGTCTATAGTCTGTATGTCACAAGTGCTAGATAACTTTCTGGTTGTTGTTGTAAAGTATTCAAAAGTCATTTTTCTTTCATTCCATTTTTAAACAAGTAAAAAGCACATCTGTCGGACACCAAGAGCATCAATCCGTCTGTGTACTGACCAGAAACAGAGGAGGAAAGAAGAGCTTCCATCCCATGCGTTCTCCAAAGCCTCAACCCTCCCGTGTTCCTCCTTTGTGCAAATATGTTACAAGGACAGACAGGCATGCTGACGCACAAACCATGCAGAAATCTACAGCTATGAATGTAAAAGAGAATGAAAGAAACTTCACCCTGGCCTGCAAATAAACAACTGGCCAGACCTCATGGCAAATTAGCAGGAATGACAAGAAAGGTTTAAAAAAAAAATTTGGAAAAACAAATGCAGTTTTTGTTTTTATACAAAACGGATGAACCGGATTGAAGTGTCCCTTTGACAAGACTGTATTGATAGGCAGCCGTTAGTATCGTTGCAGAGTGGTTTGTAGTGGTGGTCCGGTTGAGTATTACTATTATGAGATTCTTTGGGAATGTCGCTTTACATTTCCTGGACACTTTCAAATCAGTGTCAGCCTTCGCACTTCATCCTTGAAAGTAATTCAGACGAGATTTGATGGGCTTGGTCTGGATATGATACTGCAAAAATGCCCAAAATAGATCATGCTTAATAGGAGTAACAAGATTTTACAAAACAGAAAAAAAAAACCAGAGAACGATTGCTGATATCATTACCGCAAAATTAAACACGAACTGTCACAAAATCATGTCCAGGTAGCATTTCACCCGAAAATCAAAAGGAGGTTAATAAGAAATTATATTTTGCATAAAGAAACTGAAGCTTTTTTTGGGGGGATTTCTTGCATTATGAAATTCTTTTCATGATAATTATGCAAATTTTCCCCCAAAATTTTCAGGACTTATCAGGTTTTTGTTAACTCTCATTAGAATCTCATGAGCATAACAACTTTTTTAATTTAAAGAATTGTATTATTTCACAGTCAAAGCTGAAGTGCACCATAAAAATGAATGTTTGAAGATAAAACAACAATTATTAGAGCATGTTTTACAAGAAAAACAATTTTAGTTTTTCTACTTCAAAATTTCATTCAATGTGTTGTTTCTTTGTAATTATTTGTGTAATTTACTATCAATTTCTGAGTGATAATTGTTTCTACATGATCTTTTTTTTTTGTTAAGTGTGTGTAATTTCTACACCTAATTTCTAACACTTATTTTGGAACCTGTCTGCCATTGGTCGAACAAACAGACAGCCACGCCCCCAAACTCACACCATTGGTTGAGCCCGTTTTGCTTTTGTTGGACTCGTTGTTTTTTTGTTTTTTTTTTAAAGCAAAATGTAATTTCTTATTTCCTTTCTCTGGGTGAAATATGACCTGGAAATGTTCTTGACAGGCTAAAGTTATTCAAACCTTAAAAATACGCAAAAATAACTGAAATCCATCTTGGATGTACCACACAGAAGGATCATTATGATGTCAGCATCTACTCTAGTTGGTCTATCCAAATGGACTTTTAACCAATGGAAATGTACAGTGTCAGTCCATAATATTTATGTTTTAGAGTTTAGAGAGCACTCTGTCAAACTGAAGCCTGAAACCATGAAGATCCGTTTGATCAAGAGTTTACGGTGCCAGAGTAATGCTACTGCGAATGCATGAAACCAATAAACAGTGCCTTCAGTGGAATCAGCGACGGCCGAAGCCAGACCACATACTGAAATATATCACTTTGCAATACTAGTTTTCTTATTAGAGTCTGCAATAATATATAATATATCTATAGATCTTTGTAATATAAATCTACTATGAACAGAACGTAGTAAATACACAATTGTCGGAATCATTATACAAATTAAAAGCATCTCCCTCCCACCGCATACAAAAAAACCCTAAATAAAACAAATTTAAAAAGGCGTGTTACTCTCTAAAACAAGAAACTAAAGACGTAAGTATGTAAAACACATGGTCAACTACATACAGACTGACAAACAAGTAAAAAATCCAAAAAGTACAACAACAACAACAAAAAAAAACAGGACAAATGAGCTCTATTAAGGAAATAACAGGCATGAACCCAAAGTGGAGTAGTCATATGTGACAGGCATATATAAAAATGAAGTCGAGGAACAATGGCAATGGTGAATCAAATCTCCCGCCTTAATGCGTCTCATATCGAACATGACACACAGAACAAGAATGCCAAAGGTAGTTGCCGAGAGGCTAAACATGAGTCAGGGTTGTCAAACAAATTATCGCCTCTTCATCAGTCCAGAATCAAAAAGTTCAATGTACAATCAAAGTCAAGCCAAATGATCTACTGTCAGCATGCATAATTGCGTATATATACAGTTCTATGTGCCGCTTCGAAGCACCGCTGTGGCTCCGAAACTACGTCAATGTCCCATGCAGATTGTCTGAGTATCACAGTCATCTCAGAGGCGTTTTATGATTGTTTTCCGAGTGGAAGCTGGTGGTCCCGCTACTTCCTGGATTGTGTCATGCGACGGGCACATGTTTGGTAGCACCTGCCCCTAACCCTCCTCGCTCAGGCCTGTCGGCAGGAAACCAGCGCTAAATCTCACCAGGTGGCACGTCTGAAGGCTCAGTGGTACATTTAAAATCGGTAACCAGCCCTTTTCCGCTTGTTTCAAAGGTGTCAATAAAATTGACCATCTGCTGAGTAGAATAATAGTAGTGATACACTAGTGCCCTTTGATTAACTGTAAAGTAACCGAAATACTAGACATTCATAGCTATATAAAAGTACAACATGTGGAGAGAAGGAAAAATAGAAAGTCTGTCTCGAACGACGCGTGGTCATCGCAGCCCTATCCTATATGCTCACAGCAAACTCAAGCTTGTCGGCGCTGTTAAACTACGAAGGGGGAATTCTTAACTTGGCAGATGGAAAGCTGCATGCCGGTCAACTTTTCAGAGGAGGAGGCGCGTATTTGGTCATTAGAGTTGAAACGAGTCGCTACATTGGCTTGCCTTTTAAAGCGCTGGAGAATTCAATCGAACGTTTTGCCCTTGGATAGCTGGCAACTACCTTAAAGTTCGTTTGTCAGTGACACTTAAAGTCATGTAACGTCCAACACAAGCACAATAAAAATGAAGGAACATAAAACAGGTCATAATGTGTGTGAAACATGAAGATATCTGCAGGGAGTTCCTGGTAAACATGCTGAGGGTTTCTCGATTCTTCAGGCCAGCCTTTGACCATCGGGTGTCAAGAAAAACCGAGACGGCGAAACGTTTTCCCTCTTTTAACTAGTTTAAGGCAATGTTCTTCTGGATCCATCACGGAAACTCTTTTGCAAAAGGCACAAACTCACATTGTTGACTTTCTGTTGGGCTTCCCAGAATCCTTCGATCTCTCTCCCAATCACATCATCCACCCTCGTGAAGCAGTAACTGGAATTGCGAATGGAACGAGTCACTTTTTTCTCCAAGAATAAAAGAAAGACAGACAAACGAACAGAGAGAGTCGACAAATAAAAAAAACGTAGGCCGTAACAGCCGAAATCAGTCTTATAGTGGCTCTGGAAAATAATGAAAAAGTTCATGTCGAAAGCACCAGCTCTCACATCTAACAATGAAACGTGAGTCTATGTCCTGCTCAAAAGTTAAGTGTCCCTGCGGACAGACCAGGTTGCACAATCCCGGACGTTCTGCCACAGACAGAGACAGACTAACACGGCTGAGACGTTTGTCGAACTCTGGGTGTCATGGAGATTTCTTCAGGCCGTTTCGGATCCCGTGCTCAAAGCGCGCACATCGTGGGACAAAAAATGAAACGGATGGAGAGAGTAGAGCGACGTCAGAGGCCTTGAAGAGGCTATGAGCCAAGAGGGTCACCAAGGCAGTCGATCGGACCTTCTACAATGGAGGTTCCTCTTCCATAGGCTCCTCCTCTGTTCTGTGGGGCGACACACATACACAAACATTACGTCACACATGAGCACAACACATCTTTTCACTTGTGAATTTCCATGACTTTTCCAGATATTTTAATAAATTTGAATATAATCAGCAATTGAATATTTTCGAGCCAAGCACAAGTACCAGTGTTAATTTGTATCTGGTATACTATAGTATAGAGCTAGGTTTTGACAAATTTCACGATTCGATTCTCATTCACAAGCTTGCAATTGGATTCGATTACAAATTTGATTCGATTTCAATTATTTTGGATACATATTAGGTACAGTGCATGCCAAATTTTCTTAAGGAAAAAAAATCTCTCTCAACTAATGCCGTAAAATTTACATGAGAGTCAGTTGGTACTGCATTACTATAATACTGAAGGTTAAAATTGACTGATTTGTGCTGTAACTGCTTAAATTACACTTAATGAAGGTTAGAAAATTAGGTTACAATTACTTCAGTTAGTTTTTTGGAAATATACACATTTAAATACTGGCTGTCATAAAAACTTGGGACGGATTTATTTTTGAAACATAAATAAAACATTAAAGAACAGTAAAAAATTATAATGAATATTTTATGGTGCGTATATTTAGCTAAATGCTCCTCTCTACAGTTTATTTTTCTGGCTGACTAACGAGCTTATGGTCACCGAATATGTTTGTTTCTGAGGTAAAGGTGATGTTACGTGACATTGTTTACTAGCCGTTATATTGACGTCTTTACGCAGCTGAAACACTGATTGAGCGATTACATGAGACAGGATACGGATTGTAAAGTTGTACTCTTTCTTTTAACTTACCTTCGGATGTTTAGTCACGTTTATTTTGTGCTGAAGCTGGTATTAATGTGGAGGAGATGATCAGTTCAAATGCGCTATGTGCTGCCGTTTCTGTTGAGCAGCGGTCACTATACATTAAACGGCGCCAAAACGGCATTTATTGTTTGAATACTGCAATACAATGGACATAAATTGAAATCAGAGACTTTGTTTCATATTAAAAGTAGCAACGCACAATGCTTATTGTGATTTATTGGATCGGAGGTGCCCTTCAACGTTCCGTCCATTAACTGAAAACAGGCTAGATTAATCGATTCTTGGAATTTAAGAATCGATATAGTTTCGTAAAAATGAGAATCGATTAAAATCGAGATATCGATATTTTTTACCCAGCCCTACTATTGTATTATAGTTTTTTTTCTTCAAAATATTTTAAATATTTAACTAAAATGTTTTTGTTTTATGGATTTAGTTTAATTTTTAGTTAACTATAATAACCCTGACAAGTACAATAAATTTATATTCACAATATAATGTTCATGAATTTAAGATCTGATTTATTTGAATATTTTTCCTAGACCTGGAAATCGCAAGATATTTCCAGGTTTCATTGCCTCTGGGAACACCTGTGTACATGTATTTTAATATTATTTATATACTATTATAGTATTTATTTATATTTTGAATTAGCTTCTATTTTTATATTCTTAGTTTTAATGTTAGTTTAATTTGTTTTGTAATTTTATAACATGTTTTTGTCATTATTATCATTTTTATTTATATTTCTCTTTTTTTTATTTAGTTTCAGTAATTTTTGTACTTTTTGAACTAATTGAACTTATTTTATTTCAGTTAGCTGCTAAGGCAACATACATTTTAAAATTTCATATCAATTTTACGTTTTCATCCAATATTTATATTTTATTTTATTTCAGCTTAATTTCAAATAACATTTTAATAGTTTTAGTTAAAAATAAAAACAATTACACAAATGTATAAAAAAAAACGTGTTTACAAAAAAGACTTTACTTGGCATCCTTCAGTAAGGAGGTGCTAATGTAATTATATTTAAAAGGTGTAAGATGCTAAAAATCAATTGAATGGCTTTTGTGTCTTAGTCTGAATATGACCTGAACCAGTTTTGTATGAGTAGTAAAAACAGTATGCAAATTCATGGAAAAGGACAGAAATGGTGCATGGCAGAGTCATACAAAATTTGATTGTTCTATTTGGGAATTTGAGGAAATCAGGAGGAAATTGAAACAGCCAGAATAATGGAATTCAGGGTCAGGAGCGAAAAAAAAAAAAGGAATTTTGCTTCAAAAGTTATAAGCTAAAATGTTCATGAAATTTTGAACTGTGTTCTGGTGGCAGAAGAGTGTTTGAGACCCTCCAAAATGAGTCTGCCAAACGCCCAGCCAGAAAACAGAATATTAAACTAGGAAAATCAACACTTATAATAAGTGTCAACACACTTTCTGCACTTGGCCTGTTAGGAATAACAGGAAACAATGTGAATTTGAACCTGTGCTAGGCACATGAATACACATGTGTGTAAGAGTGTGAGTGTGTGAGGAAGGTCCAGAAACCTCAAGCATCTGTGCTCAATGCTGCCTGAGTGTTTTCAATTAGGACTCTGGCAGAGTGTGTCTCTCAGAAGCCTGACGCTGCTGGACGTCTGCCCCGCACCAGCCGCGCACATTAAGAGAGTCTCGCCTGCTTATCAACTGCCCTGCACCTCTAGAACACTGCTGTCCCATCACAGAGCCCCCACACAATCATAAATACTCACGGGTCACAGAAACAGACACACTCAGGAGGCCTGCTATGAGCAAATATATGCCACTTTCCAGGAATAATACAGTCTGAAACTCGTTTGTCAGTCATTTTTTGAGCAAACTGTCGATGAAAGGAGGTGCTTAACCTTAACAAAATGCTGGAAGTCAATCTAAATGTTATATGAATCGTTTTATTTTCATTCATGCTTGGAAATGTTGAGACAGGTCTAAATAGTTTAAAACAGATTTTGGTGTTTTTGCTGAATTTCTGATGTGGTTTTGTTATTTTCTAGATAATATTAATTTTAATTTACTAGTGCTGTCAAACGATTAATCGTGATTAACCGCATCCAAAATAAACGTTTTTGTTTACATAATATATGTGTGTGTACTGTGTATATTTATTATGTATATATAAATACACACACATGCATGTATATATTTCAGAAAAATAGGTTGTGTTTATATATTTATTTATAATATTAATTATAGGAATATAAATATAGACATGTAAATATTTTCAAAATATATACTGTATGTGTGTGTATTTATATACACATAATAAATATACACAGTACACACACATATATTATGCAAACAACAACTTTTATTTTGTAAGTGATTAATCGTGATTAATCGATTTGACAGCACTATAATGTAAATTTTTATAACATAATTGTAAAATTATAATATATTAACACATATATATGGGTTATTATTAGAGTTAACTAAAACTACAATTAAAACCATAAAAAAAGTATTACTTGAAATATAATAAATGTTAAGTAAAAATATTAAAAACTTATTTCAGCTAGTTGCCAAGGCAACATTTCTCATTTTACTTCAGTTTAACTTGATGTACTAAAATAACTAAAACAGAAATAAAAATAAATAAAAACTATATAGAAATACGTAAAAAAAAAAAAAAAAACCTACTAAAATGACAAAAACAAACAAAATGATTAAAACTAACCAAAAACACTTTAAATGAATATGGGAAATCTAAAAACTTTTTAAAAATAGCAATGAGAACTATAATACAATCCTAATGCTACTAAAATAACTATATATATAAATATAATAAAACAAATATTAATAATAGTTTATACTGTAAACAAAAAACGAGTAATGGGACCTAAGCGGTATTTGTGGAATGTACCATATGACAAACTCAGCTATAACTGCACCTCTTTCCCATGTGCTTGTTGGCCACAGACAGGGAGGCCATGGCGGTCACCGTCTCTGCCTCTTCAGTTTCACATCTCTGAGCCTCCAGCAGAGAGTAGCCCAGAGTCGAGGCAGATCTCTGCAGCGAGCGCCAGTATTTACCTAAGCACAAAGCTCAGCCTTAAACATGACACAGCACTTTATTTACAGGTGTAAGACGTCAAGTAGCATGCAAAGACATCATATGCATGCCAGAGTTATGACTAAACAGCATAAAATTGTGAAAGGGCGTTCCTGTAGCGATACCAGTACAATATCTCACGGTTCTCAACCAATCAGATTTGAGAACCAGAACGAACTTTTGTATAAAAGAAGTCAATCACAATTTGTACAGGTTGTTCAGGGGTAAGTTTATATAAAATAGACTACACTACATTAATTGCTGCAACAGTTGTGTACAATATGTATCAGGTCTTCTGTGAATGAACTGTGAAACTCTGCGTGCACTCACTGTGGACTTCCAGAACTTTCTCCATGGAGTGAATAGCATTGGGGTTCGGCCTCTGTTGTAGCACGTCTTCAGAAAGAGGGTCCAACTGAAAGAAAGATTAAACAAATGTCAGGTTAAACCTTACTGTTGCATGAAAACTCTATACTAAATGATTTTGGATAGTGTATATATACTCAGAAAAACAAAAACGAAATTGCAATTATGTACATGGGTCAAAGACGAAAAAGGGTTTAAGCTAGGGCTGCACGATAAATGTGATTTATTGATGGTGATGAAGATTTACCGCTGATTACAGAACTGGCTTTCTGACAAGATGCGCTTTAAATATCGCATGCGATTTATCGTGCAGCCCTAGTTTAAGTATAAAAACAATAAGTGTAATAATGCTTTAAATTGTTGTTTCGCCAAAAACTTTTCTGTTTAATTTAATTGCAATTTTGCTTTAGTTTTTCTGAGCAAAAAATAAATATCATACATTTTTCCCTGATTTACAGAAGAGACCCACTAAAATGTCATTCAGTGTAACAATCTTGTCAGGCATATTTACAACAAAAATCAATTTATGACATATTAAAAGACCAATTACTTTCACCCCAAATACTAATTAGCTGTAATTTTACATTTTTTAAATTTGCCACTATCCTATAGGTTTTGCCCATTTGCCAGTAAGAATTTTTTACTCATTTAAAACACAATCAAATTTAATATGCTCACTTATTCTTTTATATATTTTAATATGTACACGTCAGAATAAGCATGTTGTTTAAATTTTTACATAAATATTGTGTTACACTGACAATGTAACATTATTTCAACCAAATTTTGACATTTTATTCTACAAAAACTTATTTGAAACCTTAAAAGTAGACACTTTACTTACATTTAATGTGCTTTCTATGGACATAAAATCACCTTTGTAAATGTATTTTGATGCGGACATCTTAATGTCTTTGACTCACATATATATGATGTTTTAAAATGGAAAAAAATTATAAATAAAACAGCAACAATATATATACACATTGTAAAAATGAGTGCAATTTTAATAGTAAAATATAGTAAAATGTACAGTTTGTTCTGTAAATGTGTTTACAGTTTTTCTGAATTTTTTACAAAATTATTCTGGAATCCACAGCTGCCAAAATGATTTTGAAAAAACTACAGATTGTTATTTTACAGTGCATATTATGGAAGCTTGTTTTCTGCCACAGGATAAAAAAATTAAGTAAGAGACTTTTTATCTCACAATTTTTAACTTTTTTTCTTGCAATTCTGACTTCTTGCAATTCACTCGTTAACTTCTCAACTCACAATTCTGAGAAGAAAACGCAGAATTGTGATATTAACTCCCAATTGCGAGAGAAAAAAAAGGTAAAAATTGTAAGATTAAAAACAACAACAACAAAAAAAACAAACATTGCAATTACCTTTTTATTTTTTATTTTGTGGAGGAACAAAAACATTGTGAGACAAACTCCGAGTTCTCAAAAAAGTCAGAATTGAGATATAAACTCGGAATCGCGAGACAAACTTGGGAGCAAGTGAGAATAGTGAGTTTATATCTCATAATTGTGACTTTTTTCCCTCAGAAAGGTTAGTTTATATCTCGCATTTTTGACTTTTTTCTCAGAATATATATAGAATAAAAAGCTAAACATTTGAGAAAGTGTTTCCAGAATGCAGTAATTTGTCTGTCCTCACCAAAAGTGAAATAGTGCAGAGCTACAAAATCACATTTGATGTTTAACACTCCTATGTGGAGTGGGATTTTGGAGAACATATACAATAAATCCACTGAGTTATTTCTGGTCTAGTTATTGTTTTCAGGGACCACCGATGGCTACCTGGCGATAAATGCATTAATAGCAAGCTTGTGTTTGCACTGTAACGGAGGCTCACAGATGTGCTGAATGCTGTGCTTTAAACGTAGTCAACAATGCAGTGCTTTGTTGCAGCACGTGGGCAACGAGACCTCGTGCTCCGGCAAACCCTCACGACAGCTCAGGCACCAGCGGGGCCATGGCCCAGAGGAAACAGCCAGCATGCGATGCTGCATTCCTGATGTGGAATGATTCCATTTCCCTTTGGCTCTCGGTTGCATTTTTTCACCCCCATACAAAAAAAAAAAAACTGGAAATCTACAGCCAAGCGTTTCATGTGCAAACATTGAAGATGGAGAAAAGGGCATGCATCCTGTCACTTATCCTTCATAAACCATTTGCATGAACAAGAGCAGACAAAAACAGGCATGAAAACTGGGTGGAGTGATTTTGAAATATTAGAGAGAGAGAAAGAGGGAGAGATCATTCTCTACTCCTGGCCAAGCTGGAAGCTTTGGTTTAAATAAAACAAATAAGACGAGGGCCCGGAGGACTGGAGGCGTTGGGAAAGGAGACTTTAATCCTGCTGTGGCACGACACACAGACATATCAAACCCCCTTTAATAACATTTAAAATTGTAATATATATACAGTATATATTAGGGCAGTCAAAATGACTGAAAAACTAAATTCGAATTTTCTACTTAATATCAAAATTCGAATTATATTCGAATTTAAAAGGCATAATTTCAGTTAGGGGGAAAAAAGCTTTTGGCTTCTCTCCTGAGTTATTATGCAATTGCAAATATTATGCACGTTTCTTCAAAGCGTAATAAAATAACACGACTATCTTTGAAAAAAAGTGCATAATGTTTATAAACCATATATAATTAATAAAGTTGCTTAAACAGTTAGAAAAAAAACAGCACCATGCATGTATGTATAGTTTAATACAAAGGACCGAAAACCAATCACAAAGAGTAGGCTACTTTCTTCATTTAAAAACATGAGATACAGTGGGATGGGGAAAAACCGCCATAACGTCTTTAGACATTTTTTTTATAAGTTAAACTTGCATTAATTTTACATGGCTTTCTAAACATGCCGCTCTTTGCGAGACGCGAGTGCAACGCTGATAGATGTCCCTCTAGAAAATGTGATAAATACGCGTTCTGTGTGAACGGCTTGGTTTCAGTTTTGACGTAAACAACATCTTCTCCACACTGATGCTCTCGTTTTCCGCAATATATGAATGAACAACGTAGCAGCGCTGCATCTAGTGAGATTAACTGGATAGGCTAACAAATGCAATCAATGACACATACATCGTCATCGCATCTCGTGCGCCACTGATAAGGCTGCCTGACAGCTGACGCAGACCTTAAATTCAAATGCAACGTTTTTGCATTCAAATGTGGATTTTTTTTTTTAATTCAACGAATATTCGAAATTCAAATTGTTTTTTGACAGCCCTAATATATATATATATATATATTACAATTTAAAATTTTATTAAATGGACATAAATCCCTCAGCATTTCTAAATACTAAAAGCATACAATGCAAGTAAGTAAACTAGTGAAGTAAAAATATTTTAACTCTAAATATATTTTAATTGTTTTACATACATGGTCCCAAATTTGTATAAATTTTACTGGTAGTCCACTGTATGAAGATTTTTTTGGGGTATGATATGTCACCGTTTACTTTATTTTGCTATCATCACTTACATAAATTAACTATAGTGTCCTGCACCCATTAGTAAAAAAATATAAAAAATTATAAAATTATCTGGTGTCTGAATAATTTTTGGCTTGACTGTGTGTGTGTATATATATATATATATATATATCAAAATATATTTACAATTAAAATACCTTTATTAAAATAAAATTTATTAAATTGATCTAAATTGACAGTAGACATTTATAATTTTACAGAAGATTTCTATTTCAAATAAATGCTGTTCTTTTAGACTGTCTTTTCAATAAAAAATCCTGAAAAAAAATTACCACAGTTTCCACAATATATTAATAAGCACAATATATGCTGTTTGCAACATTGACAATAATAAGAAATGTTTCTTCAGCAGCAAATCAGCGTATTAGAATGATTTCTGAAAGATTATGTGACACTGAAGACTGGAGTAATGATGCTAAAAATTCAACTTTGCATCTCAGGAATAAATTACATTTAAAATAAATTCAAACAAAAAGAGTTTTTTTTAAAATTAATAATACTTAATATTTTTAATTAAATAAATGCAGCCTTGGTGAGCCCAACTGTTTTTTTTTTTTATTTAAATATCTTGCTGATTCCAAACCTGACAGGTTGTGTGTGTGTTTGTGTGTAGTTATTTGCATACACACACAATTCAGGATGAGTGTGAAACAAGAGCAAGTTCAGTAAAGTGTAGCCCAAGATTCAGGGTTGCCAGACAGAAAACTCTCACGCTGGACAAGAAAGAGCCTTATTCAGCCACTGGCACCCCACACACTGAGCTTTGGGTGAGATCAAACGGACAGACCATAAAAACTGAGAAGATAGTGTTCACCCAACAGCTCTCCTGCAACACTTCCTGAATACAGTATTTGTTCTGGGGGAGAAGTCTTGAAGAGGGTCATGTCTCATTGACTCAACTTTGTAATGTTCTCAGACTTGGAGCACTTTAAGCAAGTCACCCTGGCAAGTTCCTAATTACAAGCTTGCAAATCATAGTTATGACATTGCGCCTTCAAGTAACTGTGGTCAGAATAAAATAAACATGTTGGCCAATGTCATATAAACAAATTTTTACTACTTTGCACGTTATAATAAATACAAACAGCAAAAAACTAGAATTAGGTGTGTAAATGATGCTTAATCTATGGATTTTATCATTGTCATGCTGCCCCAGAGAATGATGGGAAATTGTTGCACAAATCAAATACATTAGCTAATTAAACGATATTAAATTTATTTTATATATATAAAAAAAAAAAATATATATATATATGACGTTTTTATATGCACAATTTATATATATTTGTTATTATTTATTTACCTAATACACCAGCTAATGACAATATATATATATACAATAATTATCTGTCAAGTTTGATCACTATTCTGTAATCATTATATATAATCATATATATATATATTTAAAATAAAATCTATAATTATGTATGTGGTATGTGTGTGTATATGTATATATATATCATATCATATATTATTTATTATATTATATAATAAAATTTTATATCGTTAAGATAATTATGCTCAATATCAATTTGCTTCTGCCATGATTCTTCAATTGACATGTTGCCAACTCTGAAAGTCTGGCCTCAAAGAAAATGCAGAGTTTCCCACAGGTACGACATTGCAGTCGCGTTCCTCTCGTAAATACGATCATTCCAACATGACTCGAAGTCAGCGGTCCCATATGGAGGGGTGAAAAGTCTGCATGTGTGAGGCCAGCTGGACATTCATTCACACTTTCCTGCTGTGCGGTTTGACTGTAGGTCAACACTCGTCCCCCCAGAACGCTCCCTCAGGAATCCTCGCGCTTCAGCCCGGCCCCTCTCGGCTCTCCAATCCCGCTGCGACTGCGACCCTCTGCTGCCCTGGCACTGGCCGAGTGGGAGGGGTCCGACCTGTCCGTCATTGTGATGGACGGCCCTGCCGCACGTCTATAAACTTTAATAGGTCTTGTCAGCGCACGCCAAGCTGCTTGGCAGGTATTAAACGCATGCCATTTGCCAGCATCCAGCATGACAGTGGGATTTATTTGATTTTCCCTCTCGCCCGCGGCTTGTGTGTGAGGACCTTCACATTCTCCAGGAAAAAGAAAAGCTTCAGTTAGGATGGTTTCTGTCAACCTGCCTGCAGTAATATACATTCTGACTGTTTGAGAACGAGGCACGTCCTTCAAATATGGATGAAGCCAAACAAACTGGGAACTTCATGCAAAACAGGGTTACTGAAAGAACACGGAACAGTGCAGAGAAGCAAAGAATAACAAAGTTTGACTGTTTGCAATACATTAAGCCAGTGGTTCTCATATTTGTGGGCAATGCCCCACTTTTTAAGTAGAATAACTAAAACTACTGAAAAAACAAGCATATTCACATGTATCCGTTTATGTGATATTTACAAATGAGAAAAAACAGAAGCCTACAATATTGGCAGTAACATTAATTTTCTGTATTTACTTTCAGCTTTATATATTCTTTCTGATACATGATGGAATGGTTTTATTGGTAAAAACAATGAAAGCTGTATTTTCTTTTAGTTTTTAACAGTTTGGTTAATGAAATTACATGATTCACTGAAAAGTCAAACTTTATTGCCAGCAGAGCAACATTGTTCTGTAAATTTCTGTTATTTTAATGATATAAAAATGACTAAAACAATGAACATAAAAAATAAATAAAATGTTTTATATATATTTAAAATAAATATTTTTTACAGTATTTTTTTTAAATAATTGAAAAATAATTATATTTAGTAAAATAATAATAATAATAATTTCAAGAGCAGTATGAAAGGAATAGATAACTGAAAGCAAAACTCTTATCATTTCATAAGTCTTCTAATTACTTTGCATGAAATTTAAGTCATTATTCACGTAAAATATTGCCATCCCTGCATTCAGATCTGCATAATCAACACCAAAGAAGGTGGCTGAGAAACTCATTTGTTCTTATATAGTTGACAGGGTAGATTAAAATGTGTGAAAGCAAACAAGATTTGGGAACTAGGGAAGTCTCCAGAAACTTACAGATCCACTGTATTAACTAGGGGTGGGAATCACCAGAGGCCTCACGATACGATATTATCACGATACAATATTATTGCGATTTTAAATATATTGCGATATTCTGCGATATATTGCAATTTCTTACCCTTTTCCAACTTTCAAATTATGTCCCCAAAGGAAAACTTTGACAACATCTGTTTTAACTAAAAAGAAACATTTCTAAGTTTGTTTATCTCACTTCAGTTTTATAGTTGCAGTGCAAGATGGGATTGTCAAGCAGATAAACTGACCAACACTTTCATGAAAACCTGCCATAAATGTTGTATGCGCCTGGCAAACTCAACTATTTGTATTACAGTCTAGTCTAGTCCACCTTAATTAAATGTAAACAGGTATGCACTGCTGTGCTACTACAGGTATATTGAACAGTGCAACTTGAATTTGTACAAAAAAGTTGTGAAGACCCTTCAGCAATTGGGGAATTTGAAAGTAAATTACTGTTAAATTTAAATTAAATAAAATAAAACATGTAGTCTTACGTCTAGGGATGCACAGGAATGAAAATTCTGGGCCGAAACGGAAACCGAAAATTCTGGATGCA
>NW_015505914.1:223770-224715 GCF_001515645.1 Sinocyclocheilus grahami | reverse complement strand
CAATTGGTGGCTGACTAAATACTTTTTTGCCCCACTGTATAGTATTATTATTATAATTATTATTATATGTAGCTTATATTTTCAGTGCATCCCTACTTACATCCCCTCCTTGTTTACAAATCCAAACTAAGTCCGTACATTCGCGTATGGGACTTTCCTGATAACTTTCCACGATGCCACCCTCATTATTTTACTAACTTACTGCATGCTGAAGGTGACCCAGCTGACCTCACCAGAAAAAACTCAACACCACCATCTAGTAGATTGTAAAGAAATTGATTTTATTATTCTACCAAATAGTATAATAAAAGATCGATACTTGGCGTCCGTGTATCGATACAGTATTGCCGTGGAAAATATCGCGATACTATGCTGTATTGATTTTTTCCCCCACCCCTAGTATTAACCTACTGAGAGTTGTTATTTTACTAGAGGGACATAATTGACCAGCCCTAACGGAGCTGGTTACAGTTCATGCTAATGCAACCTTGCATGAAATGATTGCAGCCACCTAACAAACAGTCCTTTACAGGACAGAAAATTCTGGAAATCAACCCCAGGCTTCATAGGTGAAAGCTGGCATGTTTATTGTAGCTGTTGGGTAAACACAGAGAAAAACCTCACGGTGACTGGAAACAATTAGCCTATAGGACGCTGTTTATCATATAATTGCTAATGAGCACAATTTGAGAACCACATCTGCTTGCAGAGCTGAATGACATCAGAGTCGAAGCATCATCCATGAGCTATTTTACCAGTGAAACCTTTCAGTGAGAGAACTGATCATCAGATGTGACTCACTTTCAAAGGAAACACAATCCTCATTATAACAGCGTCACCTTCTCTTTACCTGCCTTTATAAAAAGAGGAAGTATATTTGACACTCCAGCCCAGGCAGTTAAACGCTCAATATAATGACCACAGTCACACAGGAGGCTGCTGCGC
>NW_015505914.1:213775-223760 GCF_001515645.1 Sinocyclocheilus grahami | reverse complement strand
ACTAACAGTGAATAACTGTATTCTCATTAACTAACATTAAGAAAGTTGAATAAATACTGTAATACATGTATTGTTCATTCATGATAGTTAATACATTAACTAACATTAACTAATGGAACCTTATTGAAAAGTGTTACCTTAATATTAAATATCAATATATACTGTATATATATTTTATTCACTTCTATGTAACTGAATCAGATATAAGTTTTTTTTTTTTTTTTTTTACTAATTATCCAAATAATGTATAGTCCTACAAAGCTATTATTATCAGAGCATATGATCAGAGCAGAGCATAGCGTCACTGAAGGTAGCACCATTTTAGCAGCATTGCCCAGTACAGCTGAACTAGCCTACACCATGCTACAGCACAGTAGCGCTACTGCAAACTGGAACAAGTAGGCCTATACTGCATAGAAATTTCCTGTCAGCGCGTTATTTGAGTGGACTTTGCTTTTCCGATGAGCATGAGCGGTACCACGAGCGGAACGCACATTCATAGATCGGAATATTGAGGGGAGCGTCAAACTGCGCAGTGACGGGGAGAGTGAAACATGCGCGCTGAACACTGTGGGGCTCGACGCGGTACGCCATATACAGTGGGGAAAAAAAGCATTTAGTCAGCCACCAATTGTGCAAGTTCTCCCACTTAAAAAGATGAGAGAGGCCTGTAATTTTCATCATAGGTATACCTCAACTATGAGAGACAAAATGAGAAAAAAAAATCCAGAAAATCACATTGTAGGATTTTTAAAGAATTTCAGTGAGAGAACTGATCATCAGATGTGACTCACTTTCAAAGGAAACACAATCCTCATTATAACAGCGTCACCTTCTCTTTACCTGCCTTTATAAAAAGAGGAAGTATATTTGACACTCCAGCCCAGGCAGTTAAACGCTCAATATAATGACCACAGTCACACAGGAGGCTGCTGCGCAGTGAACTCTCTCACTTCATGGACAGCAGGGAACTCTGGGTGTTTGCACACCTACATGTAGATAGTTTCAGGGGATTGACAGCAGTTTGCTTGAATTTGACAATAAGTGATCGGAGCCCCTTTAAAGTCCCCATGTAATCAAAATGAAAGTTTATAGGGTGTTAGTATCAATATGTTAGTCTTAAGGCCGCACCGCACACACACTCTGCTCTGGTCCAGAGACGGCGCAGACGAGTCGGCGCAGACCACAAAATGTATCGGAGCTATTTGAATTCTACACAGAATGCTACATTTTATAGCAATATGGATGAGATTGTGGCTGGCATAACCGGTCAAATGCGGCTTTACGGAGCTCAACGGTTCTGAACGTCTCTAGCCCAAGCTGTGATATAAATGAACGCTATTGGCTATTTTAAAAAGGGGCGTGGCTGCTTGATATGTCCCGCCCTGTCTTCCGGTTTCAGTTAAAATGACGTCAACACATAGAGTAACACTGCGTGTTTCTAAGCATTTCAGGGGACCTTTAAAGTGACAAGATTATGTCGGCATGTGGTTTCGTTTATACTGTATATTCTGAACACGATTTGGACACAATAGGCTTTATAGGACCATACTTAGGTTATGATGACTTATAAAAAAAAAACCATCAGAAGATCATTCGTGATTGCTTTTTTATTTACTGACAGTTTTGGTCTATACCAAACATAATCAGAGTACAACAGAGTATTTATATAAATGTAAATGTATATTATTAAAAATATAATATAAATCTAATGATAATACAACAAAAATGACAACAAGGGCTCTATAATATTTTAATATTACATTACATTGTTTAATAATGATAATTACTACAGTAGAATATTTCTGTTGACATTTTAAATTATTATATTATTATAATATACACACATTTTGAATTATTATATATATTTTAAAATATATCTTTATAGTAATATGTTAAATTATATGGTGATATATCTATATATAGATATATGCATTATAATAATATAATTCTTAATATATTATATAAATATAAATAATGGTAATAGTATTTAGAAATTATAACCAAAATATTGATACATTTACAGATTATATTATTATATCTAACAACAATAATTATTAAACATAATAAACAATGTAATATTTAAATATGATAAATATTAAATTTTGTTTATGTATGTGTGTGTGTGTGTTAATTTTTTTAATAAATGTAATATATACAGTGTATATTACATTATAAAAATGTACACTGGGAATGAATAATGTATAAATGAATGATACCAGTAGATTAAAACTCATTCTCAGTTAATCTTTTGATGTTTATGTAATGAACATGATTATGAACAATCATAATTGCATTTGCATACAACTTAATTTTCATGGCTTCATGTAGTGTGTTCAGTTTTATCATATTACCTTCCAAGTAATAGAGGACTGAATGAGTAAACCAGGCGTGTAGATGTTGGGGTAGCTGCAGCACCTGTTATCCCATGAGTCTCTAGTTCAAACACGCTCTCCAAAGCTCTCAGACTCTATCCACATCTTCTACTCACTGCCCTGAACTTCACCTCTGCTACAATGTGGGCCTGAATGCAATGATAAAACACCTGCTTCCTGCTATACTGATTACAGTCCGTGCTCTTGTTTCTCATTATCTTCTATCTGACCTGAGATGGGTCCTGCATGGGTCGTCAAGTGACCGTGTGCTTGAACTGAATGGGTGCCATGAAAAACACGCATGTTACTTTACAAGAAACTTGTATCTAAACAAGGCCTCCAATTTTCATAGTTGGCCAGAAAAGGCAGAGACGAGCTAAATAACTTTGTATCATTGTATAGAAATGATAAAAGATACAACTTATAAAAATATAATCATTAATACAATATAAGTCTAATGATAATATTACAATGACAAAAGAAAAAAATCTATATAACATTGTTTAATAATTCTAATTATTATTAAACATAATGCTAACATAATGGATGTTGACATTTTTAAATATGAAATATTTAAGTATTATTTTAAATTCTTCTTCTTATTATTATAAAACAATAAAAATATAGAAATATAAAGATATATTGTTTTTATAATATTGTCCTTATAATTATAATAATATAATTATTAATATAATATACAAATGTAATAATATTTAAAACATAATCTGTTACAGTTGAGGTTTATACTATGCTATACTATAATAACAATAATTCTTAAACATAATAAACATCATGTAATCTTTAAATATTATAGTACAATATTTCAATTGTTTAATATATACAATGAATCATTATACAATTAATTTTTTTATATGATAATTTAGAAAATAATATACAAATTTGTGTTGCATGATTATATAGAAAATAATTTAATATTAATCTAATTGTAATAATAATAAAAAATACAACAGGAATATTTAAAGATTATATTGCATTGTTTAATAACTCTAATTATTATTAAATATAATGTAGATATTATGGAGTAGAATATACCCGTTGACACATTATACAAGCAAAATACAGATAATATAAACATTTTAAAAACTAAATCTAATGATAATAATCTTAGAAATATTTAATAATATTAATAATATCTAATAATAAATAAATATTATGTTATTATGCTTAATACCTGTTGGCAATAACATATGTCATTATATATATATATATATCTGCACACACACAATTTTAAAAATGTATCTTTATATGAATATAATTAATATAAATATAAAAAACATAACGAACACCATCACAAAAAACATGCATTACTTCACAAGAAACATGCGTTTAAACAAGGCCTCCAATTTTCATAGTTGGACTGAAAAGGCTGAGACGAGCAATATTAAAATGACGTGTGAGCTATAGAGGACCGAAGCGTCTAATGTGGCACAAGTTGTTCTGAGTGTCCAATGCTCATGGGAAAGTCGGTTCTTCTACTCTGAAATCAGACTCTCTGACTTTATGACATAAGCTTCCTCTGTATTTTGTGCTTCCTAATTTCCTTTGATTACTTTAAGTCTGTCTCTGTCTCTCTGGCTGTCAGTGACCCCGTCTGCGAGAGGTGTGAAGCTAACTGCTTTCAGATGGGCTGCTGGTAGCGTCTGAAAGCTGAAAGGGAAGAGAGCGAGCGTGAGATACTCTGAGCCCCCTCTCAACATCCCTCTAGGGAGTGCACTCGATAGGCAGCTGAAACGGGCCCTTACTGAGCAGTTTTGCTTACTCAGTGCCTCCGTCTCCGCTATCCTTTCCTGCTATGACAACAAAGCTTCCCATGGGGTAAATTGGAGATGAAGGCAGCGCCAGGCGGGCCTGCAGACTCACAGTCTGAATGCTGGTGCAGGTAAACTGATTATGATTATTGCATTAGGGCTGCCATTACACACTTCTCCTCTAAAGCAAACAGGTCCAGTTCAGTTAGTGCACATACTTCCTGACAAGCCTACCACTGTGGAGATATGTGGTGCCCTATGGGTAAAAAAAAAAGTTCATTCCTTTCCCATGTACATGTATGGGTCACACTAGCTGTTCATGTTTACTAGTGGATTAAGCATTCAGAAAAAACATTACAGCCTATTTGGTTTTGCTACAGTATTTTTTCCTGGTTAGAGTATCATATATTTATCTTAGCAACATGCTAATGTCAAGCTCTACTGAAATCATTTGAGGATGGATGCAATAAGCTGCTGCCTATGTAAAGTGTTCCAAATCGCTCACTTATGAGGTTCATTTAGATTTAGTGTACTGTTTAGACAGCAAGGCAGAGCCAAAATGAGAGCGTATTTGATTTAGAAAGAGAAAGGAAAGGCCCTGAATGAAAGAAGATTAATAGAAAGAATAGCAGTGAAGATGAGAGATGGGAAGATAAAAGAAATGATTCTTCATCTGACACAGAGACAAGCGGATAAATGACGCCCTACAGCTTCATTTGTCTTGTTTGTGTGTGCGCGGACAGTAAAGCGTTTGCTATTCTTCCCCTCCCACCCTCTGACTGGATTATGACCGTGTCAGCTGAACCTTGGTGGCTGGCCAGCACAAAGGGAGTGCTGCTAACTACACACCCTGACAAACATGTAGTCTGTGACACCCTCGACAAAAGCTGGGTGGGAGGAAAAAGGACGGGGCTTGACAAAACAGGGCCCAGGGCCAGTGAGACAGAGGTTCAGTTCACCTGATGGATCATCACTGTTAAATCAGCACGCAGAACTACTGGGCAAACATTAGGGTGTCATACACGTGTTCTTTGCACTCAAAGCCAGCTAGACGACACACAATGGTGCTCAATATTCTTTTTGGCACACTGCCTTAAAAACATAAATTCATGGTGTGAGACAATGTAAAAAACTGTCCACCTGACTCAAAATTATGCACAGCATAGACCAGCTGTTGCACAGGAATGCTTAAAATTGATTATTTAACTTATACAAATAATTAGAATGACTTTTCTTTAAAATTGTCTCCTAAAGAAATCTCAAATGTTTAATATTAAAAATAATAACAAAACCACTTTTCTATAAAAATCTAATTATATATAAAATAAATGTTATATATATATATATATGAAATAGATTTTATATAAACTTTTTTTTTTTTTTTTACAGGAAGCGGAGTTTAGTTAATATTAATAATACAAATACTAATTTTTTTATTTAATTACTCAACCTGTCTACACCACTTATGTGTAAAAAAACTAATATATATATATAAAATACATTTAAAAATGACATGCACAAACACACGCATAGATAGATAGATATTTTCTATCTATATAATTATATATGTGTGTATATATATAATTTACATTCATTTTCTATATATATATATATAAAAGAAAAAAATCTATATAACATTGTTTAATAATTCTAATTATTATTAAACATAATGCTAACATAATGGATGTTGACATTTTTAAATATGAAATATTTAAGTATTATTTTAAATTCTTCTTCTTATTATTATAAAACAATAAAAATATAGAAATATAAAGATATATTGTTTTTATAATATTGTCCTTATAATTATAATAATATAATTATTAATATAATATACAAATGTAATAATATTTAAAACATAATCTGTTACAGTTGAGGTTTATACTATGCTATACTATAATAACAATAATTCTTAAACATAATAAACATCATGTAATCTTTAAATATTATAGTACAATATTTCAATTGTTTAATATATACAATGAATCATTATACAATTAATTTTTTTATATGATAATTTAGAAAATAATATACAAATTTGTGTTGCATGATTATATAGAAAATAATTTAATATTAATCTAATTGTAATAATAATAAAAAATACAACAGGAATATTTAAAGATTATATTGCATTGTTTAATAACTCTAATTATTATTAAATATAATGTAGATATTATGGAGTAGAATATACCCGTTGACACATTATACAAGCAAAATACAGATAATATAAACATTTTAAAAACTAAATCTAATGATAATAATCTTAGAAATATTTAATAATATTAATAATATCTAATAATAAATAAATATTATGTTATTATGCTTAATACCTGTTGGCAATAACATATGTCATTATATATATATATATATCTGCACACACACAATTTTAAAAATGTATCTTTATATGAATATAATTAATATAAATATAAAAAACATAACGAACACCATCACAAAAAACATGCATTACTTCACAAGAAACATGCGTTTAAACAAGGCCTCCAATTTTCATAGTTGGACTGAAAAGGCTGAGACGAGCAATATTAAAATGACGTGTGAGCTATAGAGGACCGAAGCGTCTAATGTGGCACAAGTTGTTCTGAGTGTCCAATGCTCATGGGAAAGTCGGTTCTTCTACTCTGAAATCAGACTCTCTGACTTTATGACATAAGCTTCCTCTGTATTTTGTGCTTCCTAATTTCCTTTGATTACTTTAAGTCTGTCTCTGTCTCTCTGGCTGTCAGTGACCCCGTCTGCGAGAGGTGTGAAGCTAACTGCTTTCAGATGGGCTGCTGGTAGCGTCTGAAAGCTGAAAGGGAAGAGAGCGAGCGTGAGATACTCTGAGCCCCCTCTCAACATCCCTCTAGGGAGTGCACTCGATAGGCAGCTGAAACGGGCCCTTACTGAGCAGTTTTGCTTACTCAGTGCCTCCGTCTCCGCTATCCTTTCCTGCTATGACAACAAAGCTTCCCATGGGGTAAATTGGAGATGAAGGCAGCGCCAGGCGGGCCTGCAGACTCACAGTCTGAATGCTGGTGCAGGTAAACTGATTATGATTATTGCATTAGGGCTGCCATTACACACTTCTCCTCTAAAGCAAACAGGTCCAGTTCAGTTAGTGCACATACTTCCTGACAAGCCTACCACTGTGGAGATATGTGGTGCCCTATGGGTAAAAAAAAAAGTTCATTCCTTTCCCATGTACATGTATGGGTCACACTAGCTGTTCATGTTTACTAGTGGATTAAGCATTCAGAAAAAACATTACAGCCTATTTGGTTTTGCTACAGTATTTTTTCCTGGTTAGAGTATCATACATTTATCTTAGCAACATGCTAATGTCAAGCTCTACTGAAATCATTTGAGGATGGATGCAATAAGCTGCTGCCTATGTAAAGTGTTCCAAATCGCTCACTTATGAGGTTCATTTAGATTTAGTGTACTGTTTAGACAGCAAGGCAGAGCCAAAATGAGAGCGTATTTGATTTAGAAAGAGAAAGGAAAGGCCCTGAATGAAAGAAGATTAATAGAAAGAATAGCAGTGAAGATGAGAGATGGGAAGATAAAAGAAATGATTCTTCATCTGACACAGAGACAAGCGGATAAATGACGCCCTACAGCTTCATTTGTCTTGTTTGTGTGTGCGCGGACAGTAAAGCGTTTGCTATTCTTCCCCTCCCACCCTCTGACTGGATTATGACCGTGTCAGCTGAACCTTGGTGGCTGGCCAGCACAAAGGGAGCGCTGCTAACTACACACCCTGACAAACATGTAGTCTGTGACACCCTAGACAAAAGCTGGGTGGGAGGAAAAAGGACGGGGCTTGACAAAACAGGGCCCAGGGCCAGTGAGACAGAGGTTCAGTTCACCTGATGGATCATCACTGTTAAATCAGCACGCAGAACTACTGGGCAAACATTAGGGTGTCATACACGTGTTCTTTGCACTCAAAGCCAGCTAGACGACACACAATGGTGCTCAATATTCTTTTTGGCACACTGCCTTAAAAACATAAATTCATGGTGTGAGACAATGTAAAAAACTGTCCACCTGACTCAAAATTATGCACAGCATAGACCAGCTGTTGCACAGGAATGCTTAAAATTGATTATTTAACTTATACAAATAATTAGAATGACTTTTCTTTAAAATTGTCTCCTAAAGAAATCTCAAATGTTTAATATTAAAAATAATAACAAAACCACTTTTCTATAAAAATCTAATTATATATAAAATAAATGTTATATATATATATATATGAAATAGATTTTATATAAACTTTTTTTTTTTTTTTTACAGGAAGCGGAGTTTAGTTAATATTAATAATACAAATACTAATTTTTTTATTTAATTACTCAACCTGTCTACACCACTTATGTGTAAAAAAACTAATATATATATATAAAATACATTTAAAAATGACATGCACAAACACACGCATAGATAGATAGATATTTTCTATCTATATAATTATATATGTGTGTGTATATATATAATTTACATTCATTTTCTATATATATATATATTTTTTTTATGAAAGTGGAGTGCAGACAGAGTATTTTAATTATTTAAAATTATTATTTTTATTACTAAAATATGTGTGATTATATAATTTTTTACACATTTTATAAATTAAAAAATATTTTATTTTATATAATTTATTTTAAATATAATAATATATCAAATGTACAGGAAAGGAAAGTGTGGACAGGCTAAATTTGTAATTTCTGTTCCATAAAACGGCATCATTTGATAAAATCCCTTGCTTTGTCCGGACAATGAAAGGGAGGAAATTGTTTGAAAATACTTCAAAGACAGTAATTCTTTTTCCAGTTCTGTTCAGTGCCACCAGTACTGCAGAAATGACACATTTAAAAAAAAAAAAGTTGGGCCAGTAGAAAAAAATCATAATGCTGAACATTGGAGGATGTTTTGTAAAAACATTTTGTAAAATCCCTTAATCTTTTCCTCCATTCATAAAGCCCTGTCCATCCCTGAGTCACCCTCCTCCACTCGGCTCTTACCTCGTTTCCAAGCAAAGCAGAAACACATGCTTCGGAGGCATCACAAATGGCGGTGAGGTCGTGACCCCCCTCCAGTGCGAGCACCAGCCGGCCGCCAGCCAGTCCCATCAGCTGCTTGGTCAGGTAGCCAAAACCTGCCAAAGGGGGAGACAGGAAATACAAGAGGGGGTTATAGAGCTCGCTCAGAAACCGGTGGCTGGCCTTTGATCAAAGAAACCAGAGATGAAGAAAAAATGGAGAGAAGGAGAGGAAGAAAATAAGACAGTATTACATCACATTCTCTCTGTTAAGGAGACGGCACTCTGGATTTACTGGGTCTAAATGTATAATACGAGGCAGGTTTAATTTTAATAAATGTGGCTTAGTATTTTGGCCACATCTTTTGATCTTTGTTTGAATATATGCATCCGACTATACCTCCCTTACCCAAAGTTCGTTGTGAAAGCAAAACTACTTTGTTTGGCCTTCCAAAAGAGGACACGACTAGAAATCTGTGGTTAAGTTGTATTTACAACACTGTTCCAGAACACTTCAACCCAAATATTCAGATGTGTGCAGCGCATTTTATGGAGGACTGTTTCCTGGGAGATTAGACTACAATGCGTCTGTGCACAAAGGCTGTTTCTATAAAGTGGGGTAGTTCCAACTTTGCAAGGACAGTCTGGCACTTCTGACTCACAGTCTGTGAGTACGTTTTCATATTTAAAGGGGTCATATGATGCTATTTTAAAGATCATTATTTTGTGTATTTGGTGTAACAGAATATGTTGACATGTTTTAATGTTCAAAAAACACATTATTTTTCAAATACTGTACATTA
>NW_015505914.1:205074-213753 GCF_001515645.1 Sinocyclocheilus grahami | reverse complement strand
GTTTGTCATTTCTCAGATCACAAATGCAGACATGGTTTTATGTTTGAGCGGCGCGATACGCAACACAACGCGTAAAAAGACAGTATAAGTCATTATAATCAGTAATTATGTCCCCACTGGATGCAACAAATGCCTCGTTTGTAATGGGTTTTAATGTTTTTGTCTCGTCGCGCCGGGACACTGCATCACAGTATGGTAGGGGCATAACGTTTCCGTCACACGCTTGAGATATTCAGCCAATCACAACTCACTGGATAGCTGGCCAATCAGAGCACACCTCGCTTTTCAGACCGATGAGCTTTGTAAAAATCGACGCGTTTCAGAAAGGCGGGGCATAGAGGAGAAACAATAATGTACAGTATGTGGAAAATAACATGTTTTTTGAACCTTAAACAGCATAAACACTTTGCATTACACCAAATACACAAAATAATGTTCTTTTTAGCAACATCATATGACCCCTTTAATTCTTCACTGGCCTGATATGGTCCAATGAGACATTCTTCATCACGTAAGAGAAGGTACCGTCCAGCTCAGCTCAATCACTGAGAACCTGCTACACACTTTGTGCGACGTATTAAATGCAACACAGATTGCACCAGAACCACAGCTCCTCTGAATAGTTATGTGCATAATGTGCTTGTGCACATCTTTCTTAAAGAAACAGTACTCCCAACATGGAAAATGTGTTATTTATGCATCCTTGTGTCGTTTTAAACATGTATGCTGTTGTTCTGTATGGATGCACAAAAGGAGACATTTGGAGAATGTTTACACAGCCTGTCGCCGATATATCGGTATCGGCGAACATGCCGCCGATATGAATTTTTTTTTTACAGAACATATAATGCAGATAAAATGCTTGAAATGGTGTAATTACTTAGTTTGTCCAGCAGAGCGCGCTCCATTGTTTGCTACTGGCGCGTGGATAGCTCCCAGGGTTCGGGAGTTACGGGGGGTTAAATTCGCGGTCCGGCGCCGACCGATCTAGCGATCCCGGGGGGCTACCGACGCGCGGAGGGTGGCGTTCGAGAGGGCTCCTTGAGCTGAAGGGATCCCCCGAATTTGGTGGAGATCCACCGGCACGTTCGCGAGATAGTGACACCAGTCAACACTTTCCCTTCAGTAAGGAGGTTTCTTGTTCAGGCAGTATTCAAGCGTCGTCTTATTCGACCGTAAGTGCCCTGCGAAGTGGACTTCACATGAAATTCCGCCATGATTCCAGTTCCAAGGGAACGTACACGTAACATTCAAAGGGCATTAAAGTGCGCGAGACGTGAATTTATATTGTATTTATTTACAGAGGTAGGGGAGAGCGGGGCACAAAGTAATACTTTTTGACTTTCTCAGTTTGTGTAAATCCACATGGGGTTCAGAATATATATATATTTATCCACTGTAATATTACACTTGTCTAGTACAAATATGTCGCTTTGTTTCATAATTACAGTGTATACGTTTTTCTTTATTTACCCTCAAAAAATGGAAGTGAAATGTGACAACATGCCCCGTAGGTGGAACACATTGTAACATCTGAGAGGCACGTTGTAACTTGACCATATGACAGCTTAAAATCTTATCTGATCGAATGAAAAAAATATACAAGACAAACTAATATATTTTGTTAATATATATATATAAAAAATATTTTTTGTTCAAATAAAATAATGGTGTTTTTTAAGAATTAAAAATAATCTGATTTTGGAGTTTGACAATGAACACATTGCAACCATGCTTGGGACAGCCCACATAAACGAGCAAAAATGCTTTACATGTCTTGAAATAATAATTTCTAAACATTTTAGAAACATTTTAAACAGGTCTTTATTCACCCGTTTCTCGTTGTTTCTCATTAAAATGAATTAAAGTAAATAGTGTATTAATGTTTAGAAATTATTATTTCAAAAAACTATCAGAAAAATAGTCTGTACAACTTGTACACTGTATTTCAATTCTCTTTGTGGTCATAAGACAGATTTGTGTGAGAAAAAAAAAGATTTAAATTTAAGGGTGTCAATGACGCCAAACTAGTCTAAAGCCGTTTTTTTTTTAATCATTCATATACTATTATAGTTTTGGTTAATGCTTTGAATTAGATTTGATTTTTATATTTTAAATTTTTTCTTTTTAGTTTAAGTTTTAGCCATTTTGTTGTGTTTTTATAAGTTTTATTATTATTATTTTTTTTAAATATCTTTCCTTTATTTGTTTTAGTATATTTAATTTTACTTTAGTACTTCAAGTTAAACTAAAAATGTTGCCTTGGCAACTAGCTGAAATACATTAAAAAAATATTTTATTTCAGTTAACGTTTATTTTATTCTAATAAAAGTTTTTTTTAATGGTTTTAGATTTGGTTAACTATAATAACCCTATCTTAAGGTCTCATATTTGAATCTGAACCTGACATTTATGATCTCTGTTAGAGAGGAAGATTATCACAGAAAAACCAATGTGTTTCATTCACGTTTCTTACACAAAGCTATCATATGACTTCAAAAGACTTGAAATATGGCATGCGTATTTTTATAAACGTGGCCTATGTTTATGTTCTTTTTGTCCTTTTAAGAGCTCATATGACACATTTGGCCACTATAATCTATCACATTATACAAGACAAAAACAGCATAAGAAGTTTGGAACGACATGAGGGTGACTAAATAACATCAGAATTATTTAATGGGTGACTTATTCCTTTAAGATAAGCAGATAAATGAAAAACAAACGCCGTCACAGATCACTGAGCAATTCTTAGACCAGCAGATGGACTGAATCAGATTTAAAGTATCCTTTAGATGCAAGAATGGTGCGAATTTAGACCGGACAACCTGCCTTTCTTTAGTCTCTGGGCAAATGTTTTGAGTGAACAGTGTTTCTACTTTGCGTTTCCAGCACTGACATATGGGCAGCTTTCACCAGGAGATGTAATCTAAAAAAGCCGGCCTCGTGATCCCTCTAACAGGATAAAAGCAGCCTTTAGGACCCCAACAACAAGTGCTATATAATCATTAAATGTTTGATTTAGAAACAAGCCTAGAATGCCATATTAATATTATGCACACATGGGAACAAAGAAGGAAAACATTAGGGATCTGGAAGTATGAGAAAAGATGACTGGTACAATCCCTCCCTTCGGGGATTAAGCTTTGCACACAAGAGTGTGGTGTCTTGTTTTTGTGGCATTAGCACATGATAAATTTGACTGAAATGAAAGCTTTAGACATGAGAAACGAGCGAGAGAGAGGGAGGAGTGGGATAAAGGCAGACTTCCACGTCAGTGACTCATCTTTTTGCCTCCGAACCGCTTCATCCCACGAGAATCATTTTAAGTACAGGGGAGCACTTACATTTGGCCGTGAGTTTGTATCCTCCCAGAGGTGGCAGATGCCCCTCCACAGCGTCGAAGCCTGAAGAAACCAACACCACGTCTGGAGCGAACTCATTCGCAATTGGCATCACCACCGTCCTTGAAAAAGACAAAAACAAGAGCACATGAGTTCCTGAAAGAATAGTTCAGCCAAAAATGAAAGTTCCGTCATTGTTTATTCACCATCAGTTTTTCCAATCCTTTATTATTTACTTGGGTGGAGATATTTATAGGTAGTTCTTCCAAATATGGGCACTTTTGTCCCTCTGGACATGGAAAATAAAGCCTCTTAAAACAAACTTTTCACATTTTCACTAGTTTATTATTTCTAGTAACAGTGGATGCATGCATCACAGGAGACATTTTTTATGAAAAATTACAATTTCCATCATAGTGTCCACCATAACACATTATGTATTGTGTTTAACAGAATTCTATGAAATGGCATTTTGAACAAACCTTTGCTATACTGAAAAAACTTAGTGGAGGATTTACTTTGAAACAATTTACATTCAGAAGTTGCTAGTAAATGTCACAAATAATTACAAAGAAATGGCATTTGAATTGAATTGAACATTGAATTAAATAAGACATTTTCAAGTAGAAAGACTGAAATGGCATTTTCTTGTAAAATGTATTCCAGTAATCATCGCTTCATTTACAACAAAAAAAATTTTTTTATGGAGTGTAAGGCTAATTTTACAATTGTCTTCTAAATGCACACAAACGTTTCAAACTTCTTGCATAATTTGACAAAATTACAGCTTGACTTTGGAAATTGCACAAAATCTTCTGTTCACAAGCATCTCATTCATATTTTCATGTGCGCAAATTGCCAGAAATCATTTTCACACACAAAGTATTAAAATGGTTTTAAAACATTCACTCTTTGTTTAGATTAGTTTTAAACATGCAAAACATATTTTTATTAGGGATTTTCAAGGTGTAAGATTCAAAGTCTACGTGTGTCTATAAAATAAAGGACAATGAGCAAAAATAAATTAAGAATGGTATGGCATAAAATTTCCAAGACTAATTTTTTTTTAAACACAACCTTCATATTACAAAATGAAAGTGCTGAAATCTGCTATTTTTAATAAAAGTTAATCCCTGGGACATAAAAGTAAAAAAAACAAAACAAAATACAACAACAATAAAACTGAATGTTCTAGCTCTTTTCCCCCATACAATAAAAGTGAATGTGACCAAGACATTTAAAGCATGATTATCAATGACTGATGACTTAATTTTCAGTTAAAGATATTATATGACTTAAAATGACTTTAAAAATAGGGTAGAAGTCGTATGGACTACATTTATGATGCCTTTATGGTATTTTCATTGGTCCTGGTAGTACCTGGTTACTATTTACTGACATTGTACCGACAAAGAGAGCGGAGTGAACATTTTGCAAATAGTCTTATTTTGTGTTTCACAACAGAAAAAAAAAAAAAGTAATATGGGTTTGGAATGACTTAAGGCTGATGAAATTATGACAATTTAAATTTTTGTGTGAACAATCCCTTAAAACATTCATGGCAAACAACCCAAAGAGGATGAAGCAGTGCTATTCTATGTTAAATATAGTCCAAACTACCCAAAAACACCAGTTGCCATCATGGGAAGAGCAAAAACATTAAAATTCCAACTAGATTCAGCATGATTCATGGGACGAGTGCGGATTTAACGGCCCATTCTGTGGTAAAGTCGTGATTCCTAAACCAAGATTGTCTGCTGCACAGACAGCCATTGAACTCGCTGGCCTGGAGCTCAGCAGAGGTTATATGACAACATGACTGGGGTGTGTTCAAGGCATGAAAACTATCCCAGCCGTTCTGTCTGTAAGACGCATACGCACGCACGCACGCACGCACATACATACATACATATACATAGGCACACTGCCTCCAATGCAGTTTGTCTTGGCAATGCCGATCGGACTTTGTAAGGGTCATCAAAGCTTGCATCGGAAGAAGACGACACGCACATTGATAAGGTGGAGGATATTCTGTCTTTGAGTTTATGACTGCGGCCAGGCCCTGCATTCCTTCTGGGCTCACAGCTGTGAGGCTATATTAAGACGGCAGATTTCTCTTTCTGAACTGCAGCTGGAGAAACTGGAAATTTGCACAGACAGCCATTGAACTCGCTGGCCTGGAGCTCAGCAGAGGTTATATGACAACATGACTGGGGTGTGTTCAAGGCATGAAAACTATCCCAGCCGTTCTGTCTGTAAGACGCGTACGCACGCACGCACATACATACATACATACATATACATATGCACACTGCCTCCAATGCAGTTTGTCTTGGCAATGCCGATCGGACTTTGTAAGGGTCATCAAAGCTTGCATCGGAAGAAGACGACACGCACATTGATAAGGTGGAGGATATTCTGTCTTTGAGTTTATGACTGCGGCCAGGCCCTGCATTCCTTCTGGGCTCACAGCTGTGAGGCTATATTAAGACGGCAGATTTCTCTTTCTGAACTGCAGCTGGAGAAACTGGAAATATAACTGGGCTTGGTGGGGTGGGAGGCTTGGTGCACTTTGCTCCAGTGTAGGTGTAGTTGACGTTACAGCCTTGATTTGTGTAACGTTTCATTTCAATGGCCGAGATCCGTTAATAAAGATCCCCTGCAGTAGAAGTTTATGGTGAGGGGGAGAGTGGGGTAAGAGGTGTCACCCACCCTAAACTAACAGACTGTGTCATGTGACCATGTACGGTGTTTAGAAAACTGCCTGTAATTAAGAGATGCACATGAGAAAAGTCATTATGCTAAGAATAAGTTTTGCATATCAAAGTAAATTTTCTACATGGCAAATTTGTGTCAAAGCAAATATGTATTTCTTTTTGCCTTTTTTATATTTTTAAAAAATATTTATGTAGAGAAAAAAATATCAAATACTATATAATTCTATATATAGAAATAAAAATACACACACACACACGTTTTATTTTCTCACAACACAAATAAATTACATATTATCAAACTATATATTTTATTTATATAGTTAAATTATAGATTATAATATTATAAAATATATTTACAATATTTACATTAATATTTAATTACAACATATATGTGTGTGTTTTATTTTCTCACTACACAAATTACATATTATTGTTATTAAAATTTATATTTTATTTATATAGTTAAATTATAGATTATGAATTATAATATTGTTATAAAATACATTTAAAACACACACATATATATATATATATATTAGATAATATGTGCATTGCTTATGATTATCCCTGAGTACTTCGCTACATTCAAATATTCTGAATGTTAAAATTTTCCAGGCTGTTTTAAGAAAACATGCATAATGATCAGCAAAATAAGGCTTTTGAATGGAACTGTACATTAGTAAACTTTTTTTTAATTCCCCTGACGTGACACAGCTTACCCTTATTGGACATGGTGATGATTCATGCATGCTCCTCGCAGGGAGGAGTTCTGGCCCTTTTGCACGCAGCTATTTTGCATTGAATTAACTGTGGTGCCCAGTTGCACAATATACTTCAGCTCTGTTTGGATGTGGTTGGTACTTCACTGGCCTCTGGAATATGGCACTTGTCCACTTGCCGCAGGCGGGCAAAAGGCCCAGCTCCTATTTTCCATCCTAAAGTACCTAACCTCACCTCAATCCCTCCCTACGCCCCACACCGAGCCCAGCTGACTGCACTGCCCGACTTACTGGAGGTCTAAAGGCTTCAGAGAGGATGACAGTGGGCTTTGAGAGTCAAACAGGGTTCGCATCACAGAAAAGCAGTTGAAATGTCATCACACGGCCGCAGTACATGCAGTGTTTTCAGTGCTGTCTGGGTAAGCGCGGTGGAGTCTGTGTGGGCAGCTGGTGAAAACAAGCTTGCCTGATACTATTTTGACAGTCAACAGTGCCTCGTGCTAGTACATACCCGAGACATTTAAAACAGTGGTTGAAAATAAACTTGCAGGATCAAATAAAAAAAAAGGTGTGTTAGGTTACGCATGCAACGATATTAAAATTCTGTCTGATATATCAGGCCAAAAGTAATAATTATTTTAATGTTTTGGCCGAACTGTCAGTATTAAAATTTGACTATTTTGTATAAATAAACTGAAAACAAAACTAAAATCAATCAATTTAAATGCTACAATTGAATTTAGACCTCACAATGTTATAATGTACAGTATAAAAAAAGTTAGCAAATTTTGCATTTGGCTAAAAATGACTTTTAACAACATTATTAAAGTATTAGAATAAAGCAAATAAATAAAATAAAGATGAACTGTAAGTGAGGGTTTAATGATGTCAAACTGAATCAAAATAACTATAATATATATTTTGTGTCAAAGTAAATATTTCTTTCTTTTTGCTTTTTTTTTATATATTTTTTTTATTTAGAGAAAAAAACAACAACAATATAATCCTACATAGAGAAATAAAAATACACACAGATATATATATATATATATATATATATATATATATATATATATATATATAGGAAAAAAAATTAACTTAAATGATTTTAGCAAATGGCTGCAATATAACAAAGAGTGAAAAATTTAAGGGGGTCTGAATACTTTCCGTACCCACTGTATATATATACACATACAGTCATGGCCAAAAATATCGGCACCCTTGGTAAATATGATCAAAGGCGGCTGTGAAAATTAATCTGCAATGTTAATCCTTTTGATCTTTTATTTAAAAAAAATTCACATACATCTAACCTTTCATTGGATAATAAGAATTTAAAATGGGGGGAAATACCATTATGAAATAAATGTTTTTCTCTAATACACATTGGACACAATTAACGGCACCCTTTTATTCAATGTTTTTTGAAAACTCTATTTGCCAGTTTAACAGCTCTAAATTTTCTCCTATAATGCCTGATGAGGTTAGAGAGCACCTGACAAGAGATCAGAGACAATTCCTTCATCCAGAATCTCTCCAGAACCTTCAGATTCCCAGCTCCATGATGGTGCTTCTCCTCTTCAGTTCACCTCACTCATTTTCTATAGGGTTCAGGTCAGGGAACTGGAATGGCCATAGCAGAAGCTTGGTTTTGTGCCCAGTGACCCATTTCTGTCTTGTTTTTAAGGTTTGTTTTTGGATTATTGTCCGGTTGGAAGATCCAAACATGGCCCATTATAAGATTTCTAACAGTCAGTCACTTTTTGATTTTTTATCTATTGGTATTTGATAGAATCAAAGATGCCATGTATCTAAACGAGATTCAGCAGAAATATAGGCCCACAACATTAAAAATACAGCAGTATATTTCATTGTACACATGGGGTACTTTTTATCCCT
>NW_015505914.1:200905-204283 GCF_001515645.1 Sinocyclocheilus grahami | reverse complement strand
AACAGAATATGCTGGAGTTTGTTTTTGGATGAGCTAGGAGAATTTTTCTTGAAACTTGAAAATGTGGTGATGTAGGTGCGGTTTGATTTTTTTTTTTTTAGGTTTTCTAACTATTTTCTGCAATTCTCCAGCTGTGGTCCTTGGAGAGTCTTTAGCCACTCAAACTCTCCTCCTCACCGTGCATTAGGACGATATAGACACACGTCCTCTTCCAGGCAAATTTGTAACATTTTCTGTTGATTGGAAATTCTTAATTATTGCCCTGATGGTGGAAATGGGAATTTTCACTGCTCTAGCTCTTTTCTTAAAGTCACTTTCTAATTTGTGAAGCTCAATTATCTTTTGATGCACATCAGAAATATATTCTTTGGTTTTTCTCATTGTGATGGATGATTAAGGTAATTTGGGCTTTGTTTTCCCTCCTATTTATATTCCTGTGAAACAGGAAGCCACAGCTGGATAATTACATGTTCATAATCACCCTGGAGTGCTCAAAATTGTGAATATGAATGGGAATATACTTCAGAGATATTTTACTCCTAAGAATTTCTAGGGGTGCCAATAATTGTGTCCAACGCGTATATGAGAAAAACATTTATTTCATAATGATATTTCCCTCCCATTACATATTATTGTTATTAAAATATATATTTTATTTATATAGTTAAATGATAGATTATCTATTATAATATAATACATTATAAAATAAATGTACAATATTTACATTAATATTTAATTACAACAGTTTATATATATATATATATTTTTTTTTTCCCCCCAGAATTTATAATATATAATTAATATATTTTTTTAATATAACTGATATGGTACCAATATATTGCGCATCCCAAAAAAGTGCCGTAAATGTTCCCTTATTTATTTTACGCAACAAAACAAAAGGTGCATTTCTGACTTAATTTTACTGTTCAATTGTTTAAATATCATTTTTTTTCCCTCACCGAAACAGAACATAGCACCTGGAATTTTTTTTCTACAGACATTTTTGGGTGCTTTATTAAGCATCACAATGTACTTAAAAGTCCAAATGTACTGCTACGGTATTGAATCCACTAAAATATATATTCATTAAAATATCTTCCTTTGTGTTCTGCAGAAGAAATGAATTTGAACAGGTTTTGAAACGACATGAGGGAGAATTAATAAATTTTAATTTCTGGCCGAACTGATCTCTTTAAGGTCAAGATCTCAGGCTAGAACGCCTATTAATGAGACCATTCTTTATTCACTAACACAGCAAGAAAAAAAAAAAAAAAAGGCTGAGTTTTGCTCAACGGTCACACTTTCCATCACAGGTGACACCTCACATCGAGGGCCTCCCAATCTGCCAGAAACCGCAGCAGGACGCCCACATAAAGTCTTCCTCCAGTCTAGCCCTGGGCAAATCAAAGCTCTAGTTTTTTTTTTTACGCACACAGGCCACAGGCACTCTGAGGGCAGCCGCAGACTCATAGAGGGGTCCTCAGTATGACAGCAGCAGTGCGGGCAAGCGGCCAGAACCTTCCGTCCTCCCTTTTGATGTTCGGTGACGAGTGAGATTCAGGCGCCCGCCAAAACTGCTTGCATCATCACATTCCCCCCGCCACAAAAAACGCGTCTCTTCTCTGGAAACCACACGATCAATTACCAAGCTCGTGTGGAAAAGTCTTCTTTAAAGCCCGCGCTCTCATGAATCAGACAGCGTTGATGTGGAGATGAAAAAGAGCTTTACTAATTAGGCCATGGATGCTGAGATTTACGACCCATGTAGCTGCATCCTGCTCAAAGTGGGAGCCATCCAAACTCACATCTCTGCTGACTGTCAGCTTATTTGGCCTCTTTAGCTGACGGATTTGATCATTCCTGCATTTCAATCCAGTTGCCTTTGAAAAAAGTGGGATTAATCACCAGCTAGACCACACAGACACAAAAAGCACACAAATCAAATCACACCACACCCCTTTGAAAACCAACAGCATCGGCAAACAAGCAAGAGGCCCCTTTTTCTTAAACCATGCTCAGTTCTGCAGGTCTTATGTGATGTTTTCCCTGAAGTAGCTCCCGTGCGAGTCTTACCGAGACCCGGCGTCTGGCTCCAGAGCAGGATACAGAGATGAGAAGCCAAGGGATCATTTCTCACGAGAAGATAGGGCCTCTGCCAAAGCCCTTTGACGTGTTTGCTCCAGACTGAGACTGTTACGGCAAACTCTCACACGCACACACCAACGTTTACCATCCAACCTGCCAGAACTGGAGAGGCTCTGCAAGGAGGAATGGCAGAGGATTCCCAAATCCAGGTGTGAAAAACTTGTTGCCTCTTTCCCAAAAAGACTCATGGCTGTATTAGATCAAAAGGGTGCTTCTACTAAATACTGAGCAAAGGGTCTGAATACTTAGGACCATGTGATATTTCAGTTTTTCTTTTTTAATAAATCTGCAAAAATGTCAACAATTCTGTGTTTTTCTGTCAATATGGGGTTCTGTGTGTACATTAATGAGGAAAAAAATTAACTTAAATGATTTTAGCAAATGGCTGCAATATAACAAAGAGTGAAAAATTTAAGGGGGTCTGAATACTTTCCGTACCCACTGTAACTGCTTGTTATAATATTAGTATTGTGAACTATAAACTCACAATTGTAAGAAAAATTCTGACTTTTTCTCTCTCTCGCAATTGTGAGTTTATATCTCACAATTATATATCATGACTTATTTTTTTATTTTTTCCAGTGGCGGAAACAGGCTCCCATAAATAAATGGATACACTTAAAAAAAAAAAAATTTCAATTGATATAAAATTAAACGTTTAGATTCTGTTTTTTACACAAAAAAAAACAAAACAAAAAACAAAAAAACCCATAGATCACAAAAAAGAAAAAACTAAAATCACCCACCAAAAAGGCTTATTGTGAACATGATCCTAAACTAAAATAAGTTTTGAGATTTACTAAAGATTACACTTAACAGTATTATAAAATTATCAAGTGAGAACTGGTAAACTGCAAAGGTAATCTAAATGTAAAAATAGGCAGAAATTAAATATCCAATATTTATATATACACTAAAAAATGCTGGGTTGTTACAACCCAACTTTGGGTCAAATATGGACTAACCCAACCATTGGGTTAAATTTACAAATTTCAACCCAAAAGTTGGGTTTTTACACACACACACACACACACACACCACACACCACACACCACACACCACACACCACACACTACACACTACACACTACACACCACACACCACACACTACACACCACACACCACACACTACACACCACACACACACAGAGAGACAGAGTGTGGTTGATGAGAGAGAGAGAACTACCTGTATGCCAAGACTCCAAGAGCGTGTGCAGTGCACATCGCAGCAGT
>NW_015505914.1:199718-200837 GCF_001515645.1 Sinocyclocheilus grahami | reverse complement strand
GTAATGGTTTTTATACTGTACAGACCGTATATTCTATTGCCCTACACCAACCCTACCCCTAAACCTACCCCTCACAGGAGACTTTGTGCTATTTCAGATTTTCAATACACTCCATTCTGTGTGATTTATAAGCGTTTTGAAAAGTGGGGACATGGGGTAATGTCCTGAAAAGTCACCTTCTCCTTGTAATACCTATGTCACACCTTTGTCATTATACAAATTTATGTCCTCATTTGTCACAAAAACGCGTACACACACACACACACACACACACAGGGTATAGAAGAGAATCACTTTTTGTAATAATCACATTTTGTTGCTTTGAAGCCTGAAATGAAGACTGTTTTGTTTTATCCAGCTGTATTTACATCCAAGTAAAATATATAACACCAACATATCAGAAACATATTTTTGTATGTCTCCCTTATCAGACAAACCAAATTCAGGTCTTGCAGTCTCTACTAATGAGCTGATGGGTTGAATCAGGTGTGTATGAAATGTGGACATTCACCTTTTTCTCCTTCAGCCACTGTGTGCTCAGTTTTCTGTGTGCTTTGGGTCATTGTCATGTTGGAATGTAAACCTTCTTCCCATTGACAACTTTCTGGCAGAGGGCAGCAGATTTTCCTCAAGAATTTGATGGACTTTTGCCCCATTCATTTGTCCTCATATCCTGACAAGTGCTCCAGTCCCTGCTGCAGAGAAACAGCCCCATCACAGGATATTACCACCTCTATGCTTTACTGTAGGAATGCTGTTATTTGGATGGTGAGCTGTATTGGATTTCTGCCAGACATATCGTTTGTTGTCGAGGCCAAATAATTAAATTTTAGTCTCATATGGCCGCCGAATCTTCAAGGTGCGTTTTGGCAAAGCTCAGTCATGACTGCATGTACAGTTTGGAGTGACTTCCTGATCCAGGGAGGGTCTGTATTGTACCAAATACCTTCCACTTCTTAATAATAAACTTCACTGTGCTTCTAGGCATTGATAAAGCCTTTGAATATTTTTTGTATCCATCTCCTGACTTGTGCTCGTCCACAACTTTATCCCGCAGATCTTTTGACAGTGCCTCACCCATAGTTGACTGTTTGCTTCAGTTGCACTACCAAGAACTGA
>NW_015505914.1:173932-198816 GCF_001515645.1 Sinocyclocheilus grahami | reverse complement strand
GATTTTCCTCAAGAATTTGACGGTATTTTGCCCCATCCATTTTTCCTTCTACCCCGACAAGTGCTTCAGTCCCTGCTGCAGAGAAACACCCCATAACAAGATATTACCACCTCCATGCTTTACTGTAGGAATGCTGTTATTTGGATGGTGAGCTGTATTGGATTTCTGCCAGACATATCGTTTGTTGTCGAGGCCAAATAATTAAATTTTAGTCTCATATGGCCGCCGAATCTTCAAGGTGCGTTTTGGCAAAGCTCAGTCATGACTGCATGTGGCCTTTCTTTAGGAGTGGATTTTTTCTTGCAACCCTCCCATACAAGCCACATTTGTGGAGAATTTGTGATATTGTTGTCACATGCACACAAAGTCATAAATTCCTGCAGCTGCTTCAGAGTTGCTGTAGGCCTCTTGGTCGCCTCTCTGACCAGTTTCCTCCTGCTCTTTCATACAGTTTGGAGTGACTTCCTGATCCAGGGAGGGTCTGTATTGTACCAAATACCTTCCACTTCTTAATAATAAACTTCACTGTGCTTCTAGGCATTGATAAAGCCTTTGAATATTTTTTGTATCCATCTCCTGACTTGTGCTCGTCCACAACTTTATCCCGCAGATCTTTTGACAGTGCCTCACCCATAGTTGACTGTTTGCTTCAGTTGCACTACCAAGAACTGAAATGCTCCAGGAAAGCTCTTTTCATGCTGAGCTCATCAAAATGACCACAGCTGATCACAGTTGAAAGTCCAATGGCTTTGTGTGCCATTGAGAAGGTGATTAGCTACACCTTACCTTTCACTTGGATGTTATAAGTTGCACTGAGTAAATACAGCTGGATAAAACAAACTTCTTCATTCAGGCTGCAAAGCAACAAAATATAATATAAGAAAATATATATTACAACAATAAAAATAAATATATTAAACAATAAATACGGTAAAAAACACCATGCTCATTCAACATGTGTTGAGAAGTAAACATAGAAGGAATTGTTTTTCTAGACCAAAGGGTCAAAAAGTTAACTCCACCTCAAACAGTTCAATGGACTTCCATGAAAAAGAACAAAAACAATAGGTACTTCACACACTTTTCCAGGTCCGGAAAACACTTTAAAATTCCCTAATATTTCCATATTTTTCCATGACTGATGAAAGCCTGTCTATAAAGACAGCGAGTGGAGTCCTTCACAAACACTGAGCATGCATCATATGCTGCACCTCTCATCAGCCATGAGCTCACTCTGCACAGACAGGGCCGCTGGGAAATGTTCATGGCCTCACACGCTGCACCTGAACACAGTATCACGTTCCCCCAGAACTCGCATGCAGGGGCCCCTTCAGATCTAGCGGACCATCCGTCTGACAGTCAGATCAGTAAATGACAACTCACAGAGAGGATCTCTGCAGACTGCGGTTTGGGCTCTAGATTCACTAATGATATAATTGAAAGAAAGCAAATATCTGGATTCTCTCACTATCACTGCAGCTGAAATTCAAGGGCGAAACAGAAGGACAAACACTCAAAGCTATGCTCTAACATACACATTTTTTTGTGGAAACTTGCAAGCAGATATGACAAGTAATTCAAAGCAGACATGACTAGATATTGGCCAGGTCAGTTTTTTTAGCCAATTTGAGATTATCAGCATTGGCTGCTAATCATGATGCCTTGGACGATTCACAAAAATGTTGGTTTCTCCTTGTATTAAATTCAAAAATCTACCAACCTTGTCAATGTAAAATAAACCATTTCTGTTTACACTGTTAAAGTGAACTGAGTAAATATTGTGTAAAAAGATTTTTCATTTGAAGTTCGATTCCAGCAAGTAATTTTGATATGATTAAACTGTATTACGTATGAATATATAATATACATATGTATAAATACTAGTTCACCCTCATATATATATATATATACAGTGGGGGAAAAAAGTATTTAGTCAGCCACCAATTGTGCAAGTTCTCCCACTTAAAAAGATGAGAGAGGCCTGTAATTTTCATCATAGGTATACCTCAACTATGAGAGACAAAATGAGGAAAAAAAATCCAGAAAATCACATTGTAGGATTTTTAAAGAATTAATTTGCAAATTATGGTGGAAAATAAGTATTTGGTCAATAACAAAATTTAATCTCAATACTTTGTTATATACCCTTTGTTGGCAATGACAGAGGTCAAACGTTTTCTGTAAGTCTTCACAAGGTTTTCACACACTGTTGCTGGTATTTTGGCCCATTCCTCCATGCAGATTTCCTCTAGAGCAGTAATGTTTTGGGGCTGTCGCTGGGCAACACGGATTTTCAACTCCCTCCAAAGATTTCCTATGGGGTTGAGATCTGGAGACTGGCTAGGCCACCCCAGGACCTTGAAATGCTTCTTACGAAGCCACTCCTTCATTGCCCGGGCGGTGTGTTTGGGATCATTGTCATGCTGTATATATATATAAATATGGAAGCTTGTTTTAAAAAAATAAAAGGTAATTACATTTTTTTTTATCTCAAACATCTCATAATTGACGTTTTTTCTTAGAACTTTTCTTTCACACAATTTTAACTTATAAACACACAATTGTGCGTTTATGTCTTGCAATTCTGAGAAAAAAGTTAGAACTGCGAGATGTAAACTCAAAACTGCAAGAAAGTCTATAAACTCGCAACCGTGAGAAACAAAGTCCCAATTATGAGGAAAAAGTCAAAATTGTGATATATAAACTCACAATTGTGAGATATAAACTGAACTGTGAGAAATAAACGTGCAATTGTGAGAATTTAAATTTTTTTTTAATCCCGTGGTGGAAATGGCCTTCCATAATATAAATATATATAATATAGATTGGTCAATCATGACAAAAGAGATGCACACAAAACATTTAGGTATATAATGGCTATATAAGACATTAATTTAGAGGTATTGATATGCTTACTGCTACTTTTGTGTGGTAACATCAGGCCTAAACACAGAAGACACTGTGCTTGTGTTTCATGGCACTTTCGCAATGGAGGTTTTGTCATTCATTTGATGTCAGAGTGTGTTAGGTCGATGTTACATCGTTTTTGAACGATGATGCGCAACAGGGAACTGCACCTGAGACTGCTTGAAATGATAGGTTCATGTGAGCTCGCAATTTGTGTGAGAGCAATCAAGAGTAACTTGCAGAAGTGAAGGAGAAAGAAAGAAATGAGTAAACAAAGGAACATGAAACAAAGCAAGGAATGATGGGTGGAAGGAAGAACAAAAACAAACTAAAGGAAGAAAGAAAGAACAAACAAACAAGTGAAAGAAAGACAGACATAAACAAACAGTCAAACTTCGATTCATGTGAACTCCACGATGGTGCACAATTTGTCAAACTGTGGTTCAGACCAAACAATCAAAGCAAGTGTGAAAACAGCCTCGGAGTCTCGGGAACACAAGGCTACAGAGCATGAGAAGGTCTTCATCATCCTCCTCCTCCTCCTCTTCTCCCCAGTGGCGGCCCATCTGCCTCGCTGTGGGGTCGGTGGAAAGACAGCGGAGCTTGTCATGAGAGCACAGGACCGTGTGTCTGGGATATACAATGTTGTAAATGCTTTTTCTTTCTGTCCCACACACAAAGACTCTGGAAACGTCTTCCTCTCGTGGCACGAACAAGACAAACGGCGACCTCCATCTCTCTAGATGCTCATCCGCTCCACCTAAAACTTTGAATCCTCTTCCAAAAGCTTATTCAGGGAAACTTTCTGTCATGTTTGCCAGGGGGCACCCAGAAAACGGATCCGCAGATGAGGAAGACTCAACTATGACGTGCAAGATGAGGCAAGGATTTATGACTGGTAATTAGTATTAGCCTGGGCAAATTTCCTTGCAATGGACTGAGACAAATTACATGGACTGGAACCACAAGGCTCTCGAAAACCGATCCCACCTCACGGGTCCACCAAATCCCAGAGCTGGAACATGCCAAGAGCGGTTTGGAGCAGAAGAATCCTGCACTTGTACAACCAAAAAAAAAAAAAAAACTAACCGGTCAGTGAAGTGTTAACGCTAGACATGGCTATCCATCAGTCTCCAAGGTTTTTCCAATCGCTCCCCCGTCTAACGAAAAAAAAAGAAAGAAAAAAAAGCGAGAACGCAAAGAGTAAAGGCGGCGGGGAGGGGGGCACTTCAAAGCCTTGTCATCTGGCATTGCAAAGAGCTGGTTTGAATTAACTTCAATTCTCCTTTCTATTTCCAAGTTCATGGTGAGAGTGCCTGGGCTTCTGGTTTTCATTAGAGCCAATTTTCTTATCTTTTTTCATCCTAGGGTTGATCCCCTGCAAATGCAACGTGGCTGGGTCTAAATAAGAAGGTGCTGCCCGTAAGGCATGCATTGTCTCGAGAGGCCCACAAAACATCGCTGAGGAGGAAACACGACGAGTGGAGGGAGAGAAGGGGGAAAGAGAGAGCGAGAGAGAGGAGAAAAAAGATGAAGGTGAACAAGAAAGAGGCATACATTAAGAGGGAAAATGATAAGTGAGAAGGAAAACAAGAAAACAAAACAAAGACAGAAGGAACAAACGAAAGACAGAATAAACAAATAAGAAAAAAATAAAGAACAAACAAACAAGCCATTTAAAGAAAGATATCAAAGGAACAAACAAATAAAAGACAGACAAAAACAAATGATGCAAAAAGAAAACAAGAGAAATACAAACAATAGAAAAAAGGTAGACAAACAAACAAGAGAACAGCAAAAAAATAAACAAAATACAAAGGAAAAAACAAACAATAGAAAGAGAGAAAGAACAAGCAAACTTAAAAGAAAGACAGAACAAACAAATAATGTAAAAAAAAAACTATTGAAAGAAAGAAAGACACAGAAGGAACAGGCAAACGAAAAACAAAAACAAATACAAAAAAAAAAAAAATACCCGGAACAAACAACCGAAAGACAGAAATAATGAATTAAAAACAAACAAAGACAGAATGAACAAACATACAAACAAAAGACAATAATACAATCAAATAATAGACAAAGAACAAACTAATAATCAAAAACTAACTAAATAAATAAAAACAGAAAGATAGACAGGACAAACAAACAAAAGGAATAATGAAAGAAAGAATAAATAAACAAAAACAGAAAGAATGAACCAGCAAATGAAAGGAAGGAAGATAGGAAGAAAAATAAAAATAAACAACAAAAACAAAATAAAGAATAAAAATGGGGGAGAGAACAAATTCAAATGATCAAATAAACAAATAAAAATGACAGAAATGGTAGAGAACAGGAAAGAAAGAAAGAAAGAAAGAAAGAAAGAAAGAAAGAAAGAAAGAAAGAAAGAAAGAAAGAAAGGCGTGAGCAGGAAGGCAGTAGACAGAAATATATGAAGTGTTGCGTTCTGCCTCCTCTGTCTTGAGGGATCATTAAATCAAACACTGAGAAACGTTTGTGCGGAGCAGCTGATGACAGAAAACATGAGAGAGGAAGAGAGACAGAAAGACAGGCAGACAGAGAGAGAGAGAGAGAAAGAGAGAGAGAGAGAGAGAGAGAGAGAGAGAGAGGGGGGAGGGGGGTGGATCACGGGTGCACACAGGACTGCTACAGCACACAGATAACTGCTGCCCATGAACACAACTCTGAGTCACTTAACATGGAGTTTCCTTTGCCTCAGAATGAATCATGAGAAGATGTGCATGTTATTCAATTTAAATTATAGCCCAGGTGCCCCTGTAACTCAGTAGAGCACTACACATACTGAGCTACACGGCTCCTCTCGTTTAGGAGGCGAACGCTGACGCCAATATGGTTTGGGTCATACCTCAAAACTGCAAGGGCACTTCCAACGGAATCAATTCATACAATCCATCCATAATGCATCAATGCTATAGAACTGTATAAATAAATAAATATATAAAAACTATTATTATTATTGATTTTTTTTTTTACAAATGGTTTTAATAATAATAATAAAAGAAAATACAATATAAATATGATTACAAATATTTTTTTATATTATAATAATATAAAAATATGAATCATAATATTATAAATAATAAACATGACCACATGATCTTTAACCCAAGCAGCAACTTTTTAATAAAACTCACATTTAGTGGCAAGCATTTTTTCATAACATGTTAAGTCCAGTTTAAAAAAAATTAATCAATGAATAAATAAAATTAGTATATAAAAAAAATTGTTGTAAAATATGGCATCTTTCACATTTGAAATAATGAGTAACAACTGCTTTTTATGTAAAGTTTTTAATATATTCTGAACAATTAAACTTTACTATACCTACACAATAAAAAAATGTTTGTGCTAATTTATTGTTATTTTTTAACTAGATAATTGTCTCAGCTGCATAATAGATGAGTGACATGTATATTTTTCAAAATTAAAACAATTGCACATAGTAATTACAAGGTCATATCATTTATGCAGAGTAATTTAGTGGTTTAAAACATTAAAAAAACACTGGAATATGGTTTTCAATAAGAATTGTGTGCATTGCAGTTGAACTCTTTGCTATCTAAAAGTGAGTGACAACATATGACAACGCAACTGTAAAATGATTTGTTTACTCCGAAACAGCAGACATTTCTACAGGGGGATGAGGGCATTCTGGGTGGGTCGAGAAGTGCAGACGCCTGGTAGGCGCGGATGAATCAGTATGAATAGACTGATAGACTGAAGGTGTTCGCCAGGGTATGTGTACAGCGGCTGGCAACACACGTGTCTGTGAGTAATATCGAAACGTAAAGCAATTGAAAGCGAGTCGCATCTCTGCAGGCTTTACGAAGGAAGATGCGCATTAAACTAAAAAGCTTAAAAGCTTTTCCAACTGACTGATTCTCAATGGCCGAACCGGAGCATCTTAATACGGGTGCTGATGCAGATGAGATCAGGGGGAGATTTGAGGTCAGATGCGCAGATGGGTCGGACTCAGCTGGCATCGCTTTCACCCTGCGTGAGGAAAGGCCGCCGAAGGGAGGTGAAGCGAATTTATTGAAGACGTGTTGGGGAGAGATTTACAACAACAGTCGGACAGACTGAGAGCGGGCCGATTGGGTCAAAGAGAAGGAGGTGGTCGTTTTTTTTTTAAAAGGGATGAGCGAGGACTATCCTGTCTTATCATAGCCCTGCAGTGGGCCATATTTTAGACATCTACCTGCCGAAGCAGCTTGAACGTGTTGGGCACGGAGGCCCCTCTTCAAAAAGCGTCTCGAATCGGCCGTGCACACGCACCATGAGGGAGGGGGTTATTAATAGCCTCAAACACCAATGCTAATGGGGCTCAGCTTTACTGGCTCACCATCAAAGACTCCTATTAGCCCCTGCTACAGATGAAAGGGACAGTTCAACGGATGAGCAGTGCTTATACAAATTGTTACAAGACCCCATTCTCCAACCAATTCTCCAACAACTGCCTACAATTCATGAAAAAAATCTCTGAAAATGGGGCTTTGCCTGGGGCTTTTCACACTCTTTGGCTGTCATATGGGTGTCAGTTAAGCAATATTAAACCAGTGAGTTGGTTTGGCTCTATTTACCTCTGCCTAAGTAGGTTTCATTTTAAGAGATCATGAAGCTGACACAAAAGCAAAAAATGTCCCATAATGTACTGTGACAAGTTGAATGAAAACGCCAAAAATTGAGATTAAGAATGCAATCTCTTAATGCACTGCCAAAATAAGCAAAAATGAATCAAAGTCAATGAACACCAAAATCGTTTCAAATTGGTCAATTATGAGGTTTCACCTTAGAAGCCGTTGCCTATGTAGGCTCACTAGATTTTGGAAAAGAGTCTTTGATTCTCTTTGAAATGGTTTTTAAATGTCTTTCCTATCAATTTATGTCAGGCCGAAAAAGAAAAAGTCAGCTGATTTAACCCATTAAACTGGAGTGTTTTCCCTGCAGCTTTTAAGAGTCAGTTAGGATTCTCCTGTGTTCTCACTCATCACATACTTTTTTGAGTTACAAACTGTGATGAAATACAGTCCTTCTATTGGCTGTGAGGTCACTGGGGTTGGAATAAAAGGATATTGCCTTGCGATAAATTCAGCCCTATACAGGCCACTCTCTGGCACATGTGCCCACATAAAATCTGTGCAGCTGCTGGTAATATAAATAGGCAGAGGGAGTAAATAACTATTCACTGAAAGTAATACATAATAAACACTGTAAGGCAAATATCACTGTGTTAGTTAGAGTGTTTACGGATTAGTTCGGTAAAGTGTCAACCGATTCTTTCATCAGTATGGTGTCACTGGCTGCCCAACTTGGATCCATCTTGCACATTTCCAAATAAAATGCAATTCTGAGTGGGAAACATGGATTCTGAACCCGGCCACTAAAACCTAACAACTAACATCAGTATCTGAGGGCTGGGATAATGTCCAGATCAAAACTATGTATGCAAAACAAAACTACACAGCAAAAATTATTCATAGGTTTTACAGAGTTTTTAGTCTTTTTGACTTGTTTTCTAGTACAAAAACTATAAAATACTTAAAACATTGCAAAACCTTATTTGTTAATGTTAACTAAAACCAAATCCATTAAACACAATTTTGGTAACTGAAATAAAACTGAAATAAAAATTAAATAATAGTAATAATAATAAATGGATGAAAAGCTTTACTTTTTACTTTTTTTCTACAAGGTAGAAACGTTACCTTGGCAACTAGCTGAATAAAGTTAAAGCCGAAGTACAAAAATGTCTTAAAACTGAAACTGAAATAAAAGCAAATGAAAACTAAATAGAAATATTTAAAGGGATAGTTCACCCAAAAATTAAAATTCTGTCATTAAGTACTCGCCCTCGTCGTTCCAAACCCATAAACATAGCAAGGAGATCGTTAAAATAATCCATGTGACATCAGTGGTTGAACCGTAATTTTACGAAGCTACGAGAATACTTTTTGTGCGCAAAGAAAACAAAAATAACGACTTAATTCAACAATTTGTCTCCTCTGCGTCACCCTACAGCGCCATTTTGGAGAGTATCACATACGTAAACAACGTATGCAATGTATATACGCGGATACGTTTTTTACGTTCAGATCAAAGCGTAAACAACGTAAACGGTTCATCCATGTACAGTGCTGCTGACACAGGACAGCATACGTTGTTTACGTATGTGATACTCTCCAAAATGGCGCCTGGATGACGCGGAGGAGACTGAATTGTTGAATGAAATCTTTATTTTGGTGTTATTTGCACACAAAAAGTATTCTCGTAGCTTCGTAAAATTACGGTTGAACCACTGATGTCACATGGATTATTTTAACGATCTCCTTGCTATGTTTCTGAGCCTTGATCGTGTAAGGAGCCTTGCTGTCTATGGGAGGGTCAGAGAGCTCTCAGAATGCATCAAATATATCTACGGGTTAGGAACGACATGAGGGTGAGTAATTAATGACAACATTTTAATTTTTGAGTGAACTACCCCTTCAAAAGAATAAAAAAATGATAAAACAACAGCACATCAGAGAAAAATTATTAAAACTGAAATTTAAATGAAAACTATAAATACAAACTATAACTATAAAATTACACAAAAACACCATAATAATCAACAAAGCTGATGTGGCTCCTATTTTCACCTTGCTACAATACCACAATATTCTATATGTTTTTGTACACTTGTTAGTTTAAAATAACAATTTTAATTACAAAAAGCATTGTTTGTATTGACTGTTATGAAATATATGACACCTGACTGACTCCAACACAAAAGTCAGCTCATGATGGCAAAAAGATGCTGAACTGCATTTACAGTCTTATATTTGTAAACAAAGACCGTAACATGCTATGTGAAGGTTATGTAGACTGTCGCTCATTTTGGTGTAACAGGTATATATGGGTGACGGTGTTACCTGAATGCTGCCAGATAGTCTGCGTCCCCCATGGGCGGCTCCAGACCACCGGTGAAGGCCATGTTCACGTTAAAGCCCACGCCTGGACCGATGCCCACCTATAGACAACACAGACAAACCACAAATTCAATTAAATTCAATTAAATGTGCGGCCTAGTAAAAAAAAGTTCTTGCTGGAGCAGATATTATGAATCATGTACATTCCAACTTCCCCAGGAAAACCACTAAATTAAGGCTGATATCACAGAGCCAATAAAGGACAAAACCCAACAATTATGACCAGAGTATAACTGTAATGAGGTTTTATTTGAAAACCAAATGGACTTTGACTAATACCAGAATTTAGGGCTACAATGGAGTCAATTTAATTTTGAATCCCCTCATTAGTTCAGAGGCAGGAGCTGACTTACCGGATCAATGATAATGAGCATTAATTATAACTGAGAGAAATTGGAGTCAAATAAGGGGAAAAGAAGAACACAACTGTCTTTTGCTCTGCTCATGTCAGGTTGATGTCTGATATGTTTATATTAGATATTCTGAATATACAGTAAGGTCCAAAAGTCTAAGACCACTTGTGAAAATGCTTTTAGTTTGCATTTGTTAAAAATATAAAATTCAATTAAATTCAATTCAAGTGAAAAAACTGTATAAAACCTGACTATTTCCAATGAAAGAAAGAACATCTGACTGTCTGTGCAAACAAATCACAGGATAATGTCACAAATTTGCTTAGAGACCTAGAAATAGTGCAGAATATTAAACATTTTGTCTATTTTCCCCAATTTTTCTTAGTGAGGTATTCCAACCCCCCCCAAACTGATTATTTTTAGGTTTAAATCTGATTTTGAATTTCAGACTTTCAATGAAATCTCAGACATTTGCATCAAAATATTGGTATTAAATGCATATGGAAATGTTGTATTTCTTGCATTTTTAATTTATATGGCAAAAACGTCTGCTTGGTATAAATTCTGGTTCCTCTTACTGAAAACAAATATAAACAATAGAAATTGGAAAAAAGTAATATTTTCCGATGTTTCAAAGCAAATAGACTAATAGTGTGATATATAGTACCATTAAAAAGTTTGGGGTCAGTAAGGTTTTTACTTTGAAAGAATAATACTTTCATTTAGCATTAAACTGATCAAAAGTGACAGTAAAGACTTTTCCTGTATATTATTACCAAAGATTCAAATTAAAGCTGTTCTTTCTATTGTTCAAAGAATTCCGAAAAAAAAGAATCATGGTTTGCACAAATGTGTTAAGCAGCATAACTGTTTTCCACATTGATAATTATAAAAAATGTTTCTTGAGCAGCAAATCAGCATATTAGAATAATTTCTGAAGGATCATGTGACAGAATGGAGTAATGATGCTGAAAATTCAGCTTTGAATCACAGAAATAAATTAATTAAAAAATATATACAAATAGAAAACAGTTAATTTAAATTAAAAAAAATATTGCACAATTATTACTGATAATTTTGCCGTTTTTTTCTTCTGTTTTGACTATTTTTAATCAAATAAATGCAGCCTTGGTGATAATACGTCTTCTTTCAAAAATCGTACGGACCCTTAACTTTTGAATGGTAGTGTATATCAAATTACTGTTAAAATGTACATAAAACACACCTCATCATGGGCTCCGCTGCCAGGGAAGAAGTTCCCATCATCGTAGCGATGGAGAGACACATACAGGACATTAGGGTCACTGTAGAAGGCCTGTTGAGTCCCATTGCCATGGTGAACATCCTAATACACAACAGTACATATAATTTAAATGTCATCTGTTTGTTCTAGTGACCACTAAGAAATCAGAAGTCAGAAAGAGCTTTAGAAAAAAGAGCTTTGAAAGAGCTTTATTGCCAAGCATGTTCAACACAAGGAATTTGTCTTGGCGACAGGAGCTTCCAGTGCATAAGAAAGTACATATATAGTGCAAACATACATGATAGTGCACTGGAGGCATACATAGGAATTACACAGTAGAGATGAAATATAACACTAACATAAGATTCAATAATGCAATATAATACAGAAGTAGAAATATAGAGAAAAAACATATAGAATTGCTTTAATGAATGTACAGATATGTTATTTACAAGTGTTCGGTTTATGTAGTTTACAAATGTAAAATTTTCAGATGGTATGTATAAATGTGTCAGTTATAATGGACAATGTATAGTTATGCAAGTTTTAATTGTTCAGGCTGAATACAGTCTGCGGGGAAAAAAATGTTCTTGTGGTTGGTGCCTTTCCTCACTCTGGAGGTGTAAAGATCTTGGAAGTTGGGCAGGGGGGAACCAATAATCTTCTCAGCAGTCCTGACTGTCCGTTGTAGTCTCTTGATGTCTGATTTGGTGGCTGAACCAAACCAGACAGTTATGGATGAACACAGGACGGACTCAATGATGGCCGAGTAGAACGGTTTCAGCAGCTCCTGTGGCAGGTTGAACTTCCTCAGCTGGTGAAGGAAGTACAGCCTCTGCTGGGCCTTTTTAGCAATGGAGTCTATGTGATTGTCCCACTTCAGGTCCTGAGAGATGGTGGTGAGAGGAACCTGAATGACTCTACTACAGCCACAGTGCTGTCCATGCTGGTGAGTGGAGGGAGTGCAGGGGGGTTTCTCTTGAAGTCCACTATTATCTCAACTGTTTTGAGCATTTTCAGATCCAGGTTGTTGTGACTCTGTTGTGTAAGAGGCCGATGATAGTAGTATCATCTGCAAATTTCAAGGGCTAGACAGAGGGGTCTTTTGCAGTGCATTCATTTGTATACAGGGAGAAGAGCAGTGGGGAGAGCACACATCCCTGAGGGACGCCAGTGCTGATCGTGAGAGTCCTGGATGTGAGTTTACCCAGCCTCACTAGCTGCTGCCCGTCTGTCAGGAAGCTTGTGATCCACTGACAGATTGAGGTGGGCATGGAGAGCTGGGTCAGTTTGTCTGAGAGAAGGTCAGGCATGACGGTATTGAAGACCGAACTGAAGTCCACAAATAAGATCCACAAATAAAAGTCGTCTGTGATGCAGGAGGGCCGTTTATGAGAGCTGTATTATTCTGTTCATTTCTTTTCATGTCTGCCACTACGTCACAGTCAGCTTCCCCGTGTGACAGACAGGAGGAAATGAAAGACATTTTAAAAGGCATCCAGAAACCCTAATGACCCCAGTAGAGCCCTGCCCTGACGCCACACGTCTTCCTGTGCATGTGGACCCATTTCAGGCTACCGCTGGCCCAAGATCAGACGGACACCGTCCCACATGCCATAAACTATTTTATTGTTTATATTTTAATTATTTAATTTACAAAAAATAAATAATAAGTTGCATTTATATTTAATACTTTAAAATGCAATACAGTAACTATTTATAATGATAATATAACCAGTATTTAATATAAAATGTAATATTTTAATTCATTTAATATTTTATTATAAATGAAGTAATATTATAAATGAAATATATATTTCATTTACAATAATTAATATGTTTTTAATAATAAATAAATGAACGCATTTAAAACATTTAAAATTCCATAAATTATATGTTTTTTAATGCAAATAAAACCAGTGCAAAATATTTAATTTTAACACACACACATTATATATATATATATATATATATATATATTTATACACACAGAAAGAGCTTTAGAAAAAAGAGCTTTGAAAGAGCTTTATTGCCAAGCATGTTCAACACAAGGAATTTGTCTTGGCGACAGGAGCTTCCAGTGCATAAGAAAGTACATATATAGTGCAAACATACATGATAGTGCACTGGAGGCATACATAGGAATTACACAGTAGAGATGAAATATAACACTAACATAAGATTCAATAATGCAATATAATACAGAAGTAGAAATATAGAGAAAAAACATATAGAATTGCTTTAATGAATGTACAGATATGTTATTTACAAGTGTTCGGTTTATGTAGTTTACAAATGTAAAATTTTCAGATGGTATGTATAAATGTGTCAGTTATAATGGACAATGTATAGTTATGCAAGTTTTAATTGTTCAGGCTGAATACAGTCTGCGGGGAAAAAAATGTTCTTGTGGTTGGTGCCTTTCCTCACTCTGGAGGTGTAAAGATCTTGGAAGTTGGGCAGGGGGGAACCAATAATCTTCTCAGCAGTCCTGACTGTCCGTTGTAGTCTCTTGATGTCTGATTTGGTGGCTGAACCAAACCAGACAGTTATGGATGAACACAGGACGGACTCAATGATGGCCAAGTAGAACTGTTTCAGCAGCTCCTGTGGCAGGTTGAACTTCCTCAGCTGGTGAAGGAAGTACAGCCTCTGCTGGGCCTTTTTAGCAATGGAGTCTATGTGATTGTCCCACTTCAGGTCCTGAGAGATGGTGGTGAGAGGAACCTGAATGACTCTACTACAGCCACAGTGCTGTCCATGCTGGTGAGTGGAGGGAGTGCAGGGGGGTTTCTCTTGAAGTCCACTATTATCTCAACTGTTTTGAGCATTTTCAGATCCAGGTTGTTGTGACTCTGTTGTGTAAGAGGCCGATGATAGTAGTATCATCTGCAAATTTCAAGGGCTAGACAGAGGGGTCTTTTGCAGTGCATTCATTTGTATACAGGGAGAAGAGCAGTGGGGAGAGCACACATCCCTGAGGGACGCCAGTGCTGATCGTGAGAGTCCTGGATGTGAGTTTACCCAGCCTCACTAGCTGCTGCCCGTCTGTCAGGAAGCTTGTGATCCACTGACAGATTGAGGTGGGCATGGAGAGCTGGGTCAGTTTGTCTGAGAGAAGGTCAGGCATGACGGTATTGAAGACCGAACTGAAGTCCACAAATAAGATCCACAAATAAAAGTCGTCTGTGATGCAGGAGGGCCGTTTATGAGAGCTGTATTATTCTGTTCATTTCTTTTCATGTCTGCCACTACGTCACAGTCAGCTTCCCCGTGTGACAGACAGGAGGAAATGAAAGACATTTTAAAAGGCATCCAGAAACCCTAATGACCCCAGTAGAGCCCTGCCCTGACGCCACACGTCTTCCTGTGCATGTGGACCCATTTCAGGCTACCGCTGGCCCAAGATCAGACGGACACCGTCCCACATGCCATAAACTATTTTATTGTTTATATTTTAATTATTTAATTTACAAAAAATAAATAATAAGTTGCATTTATATTTAATACTTTAAAATGCAATACAGTAACTATTTATAATGATAATATAACCAGTATTTAATATAAAATGTAATATTTTAATTCATTTAATATTTTATTATAAATGAAGTAATATTATAAATGAAATATATATTTCATTTACAATAATTAATATGTTTTTAATAATAAATAAATGAACGCATTTAAAACATTTAAAATTCCATAAATTATATGTTTTTTAATGCAAATAAAACCAGTGCAAAATATTTAATTTTAACACACACACATTATATATATATATATATATATATATATATTTATACACACACACACACATATAATATATATACATATATATATTTAATTTTAACATATATATATTCTGATATTTTATAAATACTTAATTTCAGAAATTTTAAATGCATGAAATAATTAAATATTTTATTATAAATTAAGTAATATTATAAATGAAACATATATAATATTACATTTATATTAATTTATATGTTTTTAATAATTAACACATACATATTTTAAAAGTATGAATGTGTTAATTATTAACACATACATATTTTAAAAGTATGAATGTGTTAATAATTAACACATTCATACTTTTAAAATATGTAATAAATTTAAAATGTCATAAATTATATATTTATAATGCTAATATTACCAATGCAAAATATTTTAAGTTTACATATTTTCTTGATGTTTTGTAAAATAACTTTACATATTTTCTTGATGTTTTGTAAATATTTAATTTATGAAATTTTAAATGCATTAAATATATTCATATTTTATTATAAACTAAATATTAGATTTAATTTATAATAAAATATTCAAATATCCCACCCCCCCCCACTCATGGCACTGTTTATGTTAGCAGAAAAGAAAACTATTAAACTGTGATAAAATAATTAAAGGGTTAGAAAGAAAGATACAATAATTGTGATTTACTGAAAATGAATTTTTTTTCCACTGTTAATATATACATCAATGTCACTGTTTGGGAATCGGTTTGAAAATTAGATTATTTGTGCAACTCAGTTTGGTAACTCTAGAGGCACAGAAATAGGAAAAGGGACATTTATTAATAAAGAAAATATGACCTGATTGAGTGTGAACTTACCCAGTCTACAATGAGAATCTTACTGACGTTGAGTCTCTGCTGCAGAAGTTTGGCTGCAATGGCGACCGAGTTGAAATAGCAAAATCCCCTGTTATGTGTCAAAAACAAAAAGCACAAAACATCTTGTGAGAGAGAACACAGAACCGGGACAATCAGCTGGTGTGTGATCTATCGTGGAGGGCCTGATCGTGTGCGTTTGTGAAGTGGACCTCCTGGCCTGATGGATTGTCTCATTTCACTAATGACACGATTCACCCACTGCGTCCTGGCTTGACATCAGAGCGTAAGAACAGGGCCTGGCCCGCGGCCCACGGCAGAGGCACCAAACCTCAGTCTGCTCCTCAAACACGCCATCGATGGAACAATCCTTTTATTTAACCTTTCACCATAGAGACTGAGGAACACTCGTTTACTTTAACCTTTCCGTAATGAAGGAGACACACTGGGAATAAAGATGGGAGGAGCGGCTGTGACGCTCGAGCCTTTAAGAGCAGCAATGTTCGGCAATTAGAGGGAATTTAGTCCCACGTTAACAATACCTGACATTAATTTGGATAAACCATCAAGCTTTAAGATAAATAAAATTGCATCCAAGTTGCTGAGCATTGAGAACGCAGTGTACCCAAACAGCTCAAACTCTGAAGCATGCAAGAAAACGCTTCCAGATCAGCAATACATGCTACTTTTCAGGAATAAAGTACAGAGGAGGCCTGAAACTCTTACAAAACAAATCATGAAATCAGTTTTCATGTGTCAGCATTTGGTCAGTAAAAAGAAGTGCTTAACCTCCAGAAACTGTTGATTGACAATACTGAGGTCAAACTAATGGTCATTTTTTCACAACCACAAATTGGGACATTTCTAAATACAGTTTAAAACCTTTATTTTTTTGTAATTACTGTTTTCTAGTAATATAAACTAAACATCAAAATTAATTAGACAAAATGTATTAATATACATTATTGATTTGTAATTACACCGTAAAATATTATTTTTCAAAGTTATAAAAAAACCCGAAATGATTGGAGTACAAGAAAATACAATTTTGTCTACAAGTTTTTCAACTTAAAAATGTCAATAACACTTACCATTTATTTGTAATTATTTGTGAAATTTTCTAGCAATTTCTGAGTGAAAATTGTTTCAACATTTTTTTTCAGTGCACTGATAAACATTCATCCAGAAAAAGTATTTGATGTTTTTTTTCTTACAATTAATTGAATAATTCTAGGCATTTCTTTGTAATAATTTGTGGTTTTCTAGAAATTTCTGAGTGAAAATCATTTCAACATAATTTTTTTTAGTGCACTGATAAACACCAATCCAGAAAAAGTATTTGTTTGATTATTTTTTCTTACAATTATTTGGGTAACAATGTTGAATGTCGGAGGTTGACAAATGAAGCCATTATTACAATGTGTACAAACTGAGAAAACAGGCCAATTTGCTTTCGTTTCTCAACAAATTATACAAAAGTAACAATTTAAAAGATCTTTCATTTGGAATAGAGACAATTTTGTGGTAACAAGGTTGTGTGCAAAACATATCTTAAATTAATAATTAAATAAAATATTTTATAATATTTGTAATTTTTATTTTATTTAATTGAATGGATATACAGTAAATCAAAATTATTTGTTATTTATATATATATAAAATTATATTATATATATATATATATATATATATATATATATATATATATATGTATTAGTTGTGTTCTCTGGAAGATTCAAAACTCTAATGTCAAGCTACAGGAATCCCTTTCATTGCTGGATACAGAAAAGACACTCCAAAGTCGACCTTACTGATGAAAAATGCAGTTTATAACACATGCTAGTCCTTCCAAATAAAACTGGCATGAGTCATTGTGGAGATAACGTCGGCCTACTGTGCTGTATTCACCTCACCGACAATTTGCATTACGAGTGCTGGAAGCCCTGTTGTCTTGGCCAGGCGGTCCACTGTAGTGCTGGGATTCATTTATGTGAGAGGATAGTGTGTGTCACACTGATTTATGATGCTGTGTGTGTGTTTAAAGTGATGCTGATATTGGCTGTGGAGTGTATTTGGAGATCACACAGATACAGTGGGGACATACATGGGAGTGCTCTCCTCAGCGTGATGTCCTGGAGGTCGCACCACAGCAAAGCCATTCTGTGAACACAAAAACACACACAGCTGTTTAAGCCACAGCGTCTCAGACCTTGGAAGTGAGAAATACATAGGCAAGTCTTCAAATAATTGATTTTATTTTAAAGCTATGTGCGCACATCACAACATAACTTACAACAGATGCTTGGTCAAAAAGAATCAAAAGAAAAAAAATATTCAATTAAAATTATACATTAATTATTGTTACTTTTAATGGGTAACAAGGACATACCAATAAAAATGTAATGAAATTACAATCATGTGTGCCTGAAGAAGACCTTGACTGGGTCAAAACATTGCAATATATTAACGTTTTAAGGGAGCATAAACTAATTAATTAACATAGAAGTAACAACAACAACGCATAATTTAAGTAATAATATCATAATTATGTAAAAATAATAAATTTGAAAATAATTCAAAAACATTAAATTAATTGAGTTATTTACTTTTGAAGAAACTTTTAGTTCAATATTATATTCAATATATTATTCTATTTGTTATATTAAAAAAATACGTTTAATATAAAAATAAGAAAGAAAAGAAAAATGGGGGGGGACTGTGTTTTCTGAAGTCCACAGTCAACGCAGCCATCTACCAGGAAATTTTAGAGCACTTCATGCTTCCTTCTGCTAACAAGCTTCATGGAGATGCTGATTTCATTTTCCAGCAGGACTTGGCACCTGCCCACACTGCCAAAAGCTGGTTCAATGACCATGGTGTTGGTGTGCTTGATTGGCCTGCAAACTCGCCTGACCTGAACCCCATAGAGAATCTATGGGGTATTGTCAAGAGGAAGATGAGAGACACCAGACCCAACAATACAGATGACCTGAAGGCCGCTATTAAAGCAACCTGGGCTTCCATTACACCTGAGCAGTGCCACAGGCTGATTGTCTCTCCATTCCACGCCGCACTGATGCAGTAATTCATGCAAAAGGAGGCCCAACCAAGTATTGAGTACATGTACAGTAAATGAACATACTTTCCAGAAGGCTAACAATTCACTAAAAATGTTTTTTTATTGGTCTTATGAAGTATTCTAATTTGTTGAGAATTGTGAATTGGTGGGGTTTTGTGAAATGTGAGCCAAAATCATCACAATTAAAAGAACCAAAGACTTAAACTACTTCAGTCTGTGTGCATAGAATGTATTTAATACACGAGTTTCACAATTTGAGTAGAATTACTGAAATAAATGAACTTTTCCACGACATTCTAATTTATTGAGATGCACCTGTATTTTGGCTGACTGCACATCCATATTTATTTATTGATTAGCTGTGATTTTGTCATTTTATGCAGCATTTCACGTTCACTGAGGATAGAACACACTGGAACTTGTTGCACTGAGTCTGGCTTGGACTACACTGATGAATGTGGGTTAATTTACAAAAACCTCCTTCCAATGTGGATGCTACCATGTTGCCGCATGCCGTCTCATGGCTACTGAGAGAAAGAGGACTTTTAGTCTGCTAATACGTGATGTTGCGTTCCCTCACAGTTCACACTGAGTCACCTACAACTGCATGATATTGTTATCCTTCCTCACTCCAGAGGATATTATTATATCCAGAGAATGAGAGCAAAACAGAGAAGGAAAAGTGTTTGGATTGCAGCTGATGATTGTGGATGATGTAGGTGTATTGTGTTTTTCTGGGCATGAGGCATGGCATTTTTGAATGCGATGATAGATGCATTTCCGTGTGTTATGTTACTGGGGTGTGCGGCAGCTCAATCAGGGTTAGGTTACACTATGGAATGTTTGCATTATGTGAGTAGATTGCGTCTTTTGAGTCACTTCCTGTGAGCTCTGAGGATGCACCAGGTCACCCCAGACAAACACTGGCGAGGCTGCAACTCACCTCATTATGAGTCAGACAAGCCTGAGGGGAAATACAAGAAAGCTTATTTCTGCCAGGGAATACAAATATTTGGACTTTTTCATCTTATAATTGTGATTTTATATATCACAAATGAAAGTTTACATTTCACAACTTTGACTTTTCTTCTCAGAATCCTGTTTACATCTCACAATTCTCACTTTTTTCTTGGAATTCTGAGTTCACCTCTAGCAATTTATATCTCCCAAGAAAAAAAGCGAGAAAAGTCAGAATTGTGAGGAAAAAAAAGAATTATGAGATGAAAAGTCGCAATTATTATACCGTGGCATAAATAAGCTTCCATAGAAACACATCTGTTAAATGCATCATTCAGACTACAAATTCTGAGCAATAAATCATACATCTGTGACCACTGAGTGTGCAAGAGAGTGTCAGTCTTACCCTCAGCTCTCCTGAAGCCACCTTAAACACCAGATCCACTACAGATCCCACAGCCAGACGAGCAGCACTGGACGAGTGAACTTCATTCCAGATAGTGTCACTGTCAACCTGTTAATACACACAAATACATGTCTGTTGCATTTAGGGTGGAGAGGATACTGGAAATGCTATCAAGTGTGATCCAAAAAAAAAAAAAAAAAAAAAAGTGGTCGACCGATATATCGGCCGATATTTGGCATTTTTCAAATATCGGCATCGGCCGATAAGTTTTTCTGTTTGACTGATGTGTTCGAGGCGGGACTTTTATTTTGACGGTGCTGAGATTGCAGCGCCTGAACACACAGTGCTCACATTCTCCCTCTTGTTTGCTGTCGTCATTCAGTTATCTAATAATCAGATAGAACGGTTAAACAAAGGAATTAAAATGTATACAAAAAAGTATTATAACGATTGCTTTAATATTATTAGTAATAGAAAGGCAAACATTATAATACTTGTTTTCTTGTTTAAATTTTATTTATCAGCATTCAGCAAATACGCATTAATATAATTTAAACAAATCTTTGAATGACTAATGAACATCTAATTTCACAAACCTTGCAGACTTAGTCGAATCTAGTTGAGATCTTGTGAAGTGTGCATTTGTATCGGTCCGAGCGAATTGAATGCTGACAGGTGTAGAGTTCAGCTTCACTGGAGACGCGTGATCGACAAACTAAACTTGTGATTTCAAATTATGCTGCACTTTATGCATTTGCCCACTGCCATATTCATGTCATTTTCATTGTGTGCTGAATGTAAAATGAGTGTTACCTTGGCTTTATTTTAAAAAATAAATAAATAATTATATATATATATACAGTGGGGCAAAAAAGTATTTAGTCAGCCACCAATTGTGCAAGTTCTCCCACTTAAAAAGATGAGAGAGGCCTGTAATTTTCATCATAGGTATACCTCAACTATGAGAGACAAAATGAGAAAAAAAATCCAGAAAATCACATTGTAGGATTTTTAAAGAAAATATTAATTAAAATAAATAAAATTATATCGGCTTTATATCGGCCATCGGCCACCCTGCTTTCCAAGATATCGGCATCGGCTGTCAAAAAAACCATATCGGTCGACCACTAAAAATAACAATAATAAAAATAATAATATGTTATCTGTCTTTAATAAACCAGTTAAGCTAGCTGATATGATTTATATATTTGGTACCTTTTACTTAATACATTATTGTATTGGTTCTACTTAAAAATATATAAGTGAAAATGAAATAATAAACAAAATAAAACATGAGAAAATAATTTAAAAACTATTTATTATAAAAATAGAAAAAATATTAAATTTATACATAAAATGTAAATATAAAAATACTTGTACAAATATGAAATAATTATAAAAAATATAATAAGGAATAATCTACAAAAAAAAATCACTGCTTTGCTAAGCCACAGTTAGTCCCATTGTACTGTACTACAAAAAAAGTTATTGGGGTCTATTAAACTAATTAAGCCAACTGATATGCTTTACTGTATATCTTTTATATATAAAATAAAATAAAATAAAAATATTAAAAATGAAAAAAAAATATATTATAAAAAATATTTAAAAATGTAAATATAAAAAAAACAATATAGAAATTAATAAAAAAAACAAGAAAGAGTAAATAGTGTTGTGCATTTTATGTTATTAATAGAGTTAATGTTTCATGAAAATTCATGATACTATGTTACCCACAAATCATTACTCTCACTGTACTTAAAAATGATTATTGATATGCTTTACTGTATATCTTTTATATATAAAATAAAATAAAAATATTAAAAATGAAAAAAAAAATATATTATAAAAAATATTTAAAAATGTAAATATAAAAAAAACAATATAGAAATTAATAAAAAAAACAAGAAAGAGTAAATAGTGTTGTGCATTTTATGTTATTAATAGAGTTAATGTTTCATGAAAATTCATGATACTATGTTACCCACAAATCATTACTCTCACTGTACTTAAAAATGATTATTGTGAATCCTTATGTTAGCGACCGCTGAACAACATTCAGCGGTTCTTAGTATGTGTCTCCTCATGAACCCACGCTTATGAGGACAGGGGAAAGTCTCTCGTTCCAGTGTTTTCTGTGAGACGTTTACTCAAGCAGACAGCAAACAGACACAGCAGAGTACATGAGGCCTTCGCACCCAACTGTTCCCAAACATCCTCTTTTGTGCCCTTCTCGTTCTCACAGAGGAGCTTGATTGCCGAGCAATCAGGAAGAGAAAACGACACATCGAGACTGACACACAAACCAACAACATGGTCACAAAGAAGACTCTTTTGACACCTAATGCACAACCTACAAGCATGTTGGGAGTTTAGGGCAGACAGGTCGAGAATGGGCGTTTATTCTGTGACACGAAAGGCAAATAGTGGCGGGAGAGACCTGGCTCGGAAAGGGGGCATTCCCAGAATGCCTAGAGACAGAAAATAGCCATTCATCAGGCATTACTGATTATGCTCACACACGTCTGCCCTACAGCCTGCAATTACGGCACAAATGAACACACACATACACACAGGAACACACACACTAATACTTCAGCACTTAAATGGGGTCATGGGTAAAATTAATTTTAGAACATTAAAAAATAAATAATGCTGTTTAAAATAAATAAATAAAATAATTAAAGTTTATACCTTTTGGCCTGTAGTCCAATGTGCATTTGTTCAGAAAACACAAAAATCTAGTTTCTTTTATTATTTTTGTTGCTGTTTTTAAATTACAAATTATATAAATTATTTTAAATAATAAAAAATATATATTGTTTTAAATAATTCAATTAATCTAAACTGATACATTCTTTTTTTAGTGCTGTCAAACAATTAATCGCATCCAAAATAAAAGTTTTTGTTTACATGTGTCATATATGTGTGTGCACTGTGTATATTTATTATGTATATATAAATACACACACACATGCATGTATATATTTAAGAAAAAAATGTATGTATAAATATATTTATAGATAATATAAATTATATGAATATAAATATATACAAGTAAAACATGTAAATATTTTCAAAATATATACTGTGTGAGTGTGTATTTATATATACATAATAAATATACACAGTACACACACATATATTATGTAAACAAAAACTTTTATTTTGGATGCGATTAATCGTTTGACAGCACTAATGATTTTATAATAATACATTTATATAATACTGCAGTTTATATTTTTAAAGTTTATTTATTTTTAAGGGGGAAACATTTTTACACACTGGCATTCTGTAGTTCTGCACATCAAACTGAAAAAAAACAGCCAAAGTTTGCAATATAATTTTTAAAATTTGATATATTTAAAAAATTTACCCATATATTATATTTGAACTAGTGAAAGCAGGGTGTTTAAAATGGTGAAAACTGTCAATTACAAAAAGTCTTCTCTTGAACATCCAATATCCATCAACTGACTGCCAATAAAACGTCTTTCTCATCCACAAAATCATCACGCTCTATTTACAGCACGGTTTTCCAATAAACCACGTACAACCATTGAACTCATTTCTGTTAAAGTGCTGGAAACATCTTTGAGGAAGGAATATGAGGACAGTCTGTGTCTCTGCAACAGCATGAAGAGGGGAAGCAGGCGAAATAAGCACGTAATGAAACAACAACCTGGCAACAAGAAAGACGGCGAGAGGGAAGTGAGAAATCTGGAGAACCTCTGAGGCACTGAAGGGGTTTACCAACCCTGGGTCTCCCTCTCAGAATACATATCCTCCATCCATTTAAGAATTCAGCTTTTCAATGGCATAAGTGCTCAAGGGCAACGTAAAAAAACCCAGGTCTTTTCAAGATCCGCCAAGAATGACTTTGTCCCGAATTATGAGCCTGTAGTGCATTTAAAACAGAAAAAAATGAATCGGGGAACAGAGAGAGAGAGAAGCTAGGGAAATGAGATTGAGTGCGCCAATGAAAGAGAGCAAGAGTGCATGATGAAGGAATTTAATGTAGAAATAAAAGAAAGAAAGAGAGAGCAAAAAAAGATGATATAGACATTCTGATATATTTTAAGTCTGGAGTGCAACTATGATGCCTTAAAATACTGCTCACATAGGCAGCTCACTACGTTTTGGAACAGAATTTCTATAAAACACTTTCAAATAAATAATAATGAAAATAAATAACTCAAAAACAAACAAAAAAGTATTTCAATATTATTGGTGTTAAAATTAAAACCACTAAGCTTTAGTGCATATCAGTGTTATTTTAGTTTCACTGAGATACTACTATAGTTTTTGTTAATATTTATATAAAAAAAAAAAAAATAAAAAAAATAA